>NC_090736.1:68888773-68916273 GCF_036898095.1 Palaemon carinicauda
GAATAATATCGAAATAATGGTTTCTCTATTCCTACAGAATTTTAATCTTCAGGATAACGAAAGATATAAATAAATACATATCTATAAATAGAAAGATATATAGATAGATATGAATAACTGGCGCACTTTTCATTGGAGGGTTTGACAAGAAGCTGATGAGCGTTCTGTATAATGTGCGTGAAGCATCTAATGTCACAGAGTCAGTAGTACCTAAAGCTTGAATGTTTGAATGTGGCAGTGACTATCAGTGTTTTTCCTTAGCGTTATCTTCTTATATATATATATATATATATATATATATATATATATATATATATATATATATATATATATATATATATATATATATATATATATATATGGTATAGTTAATAAGAATACGAACACATATCGGTGAGTTTGAACTATTCGTTCTGCGGTTAAGTGAATTCAAACAAAGGTGTACATTTAAATCTATCTTGCAATAAAAGATGCTAATGGAAATATAGTACGAGCAATATGGAATAAATGGCAAACAATGCAAGAAAAAAGACGTATGAAGATAAGTCATTATAAAGAGAAACTTGTATAAAATTTGTAGAAAAGAACATTATTGATAAAGAGAAAAAAGACTGAAGGTTTAAATATCTGAATGCGACTGTCAATTTACCCAGAATGACGATGGGTAAAAGGATTTGAGAGTACACCTTTCTTTGGAATGAGATAGAGCAGAGCATATTTTAAAGAATAAAATTTAATTAAAAAAAGAATATCCTCCCCCTCAAATAAGTCATAGGAATGAACTTAATGGTTTCAAGGTCACAAATGAGCAACAGAGATCGAATATAGACAAACATGATCAGTAGCCAAGTCACTATCCTCCTACGTTAGTATCAAGGGGAGTAAGGCAATATATGCTTTTCTGGGCTCAGGCTATGTCGTCCTGATGGGAGGGTTCCTTTAGGTAGCCTTCTAAGGGATATTTGCTACAGTGTTACTCCCAGAGAAATAAACCGAAGGTCTCCAGGATTCTAACTCCTGGCGTGAGTATCCAATTAAGGATATCGCAAAATATCAGGGGACGTATTTTTAAATACGACACATAGCAATCTTCACCCAGAATAGATTTAACTCTTTGATGAAAGGGGAAGAGTAGCGAAAAAAGGTAGTGCCAATATAGGTACCCGGCGGACCTCCTTCCCCATTACTACTACGACTCCATTCCTTTTCTTGAAGCTCTCTAAGCGAATTGTGCTCCCGTTAGCCCGGTGTTATGTTACAAGTTTTTAGAATATTCATCCAGCAATCTCCAGCATTCTCATCCTTTGGAGAGCTGAATATTAATTCTTTCCTGTGTATAATTTTTGTCTCCCTTTTCACAGTTAAATTTCGATAGTTTAAGCGCGTTTACGTAAGCCTTGCCCAGAACGGAGGCTGCCATTTTACGGCTGCAGTGGCCCGTTACTATTGCATTTTAGTTAGTCAGTAGGGCAACATTTCCCGGTATTAAGCTATAATGTTAGCTATTTAGTCAAATTATACAGGTGGTGATCTTGCATACATAAATTTTATTCATCTTCCTATTATGTGACTTTACTAATTGTATGGGGCGGGAGCCCCGGCGGTACCAAACCTTGGCCGGGGATCCTACTACAGCGAGACTAATCTCGCTCATGCATACGTTAGTAAAGAAATTCCCCATGTATAGCCTCACCCTTTCATTCCTTATTGATTCGGATGAGAACTTACATTCTTTAGAATATATGGATAAGGTATGATATACATTCTCTCTCAGAGAAAAGAGGTTAAACCCTTACTCCCTCCCTGAGTGCCTCCGCCGCTACAGGCGGCAACCACTGTCTTCTTCATATCCGTAGAGTTCCGGCTTTGATTTAGATAGTGATAAACTCAGGGTGCCCTTGTCTTGCTGCTGACAATGTCGCCAGCATAGGAACCATGTTTCTTCTGCCGCAGACGATGTCTTCAGAACAGGAAGCCATGCTTCCTCAGTTCACTGTTGTAGGTAGGCGGCATACGTGCCGCCACCTTTCATCTCAGTGAACTACAAGACCCTTACCCTTCACCCTTTTGTCCTTTAGAGAAGTCACACCTGTCACAATTCTCTTTCGCCAGTATTCTATCAGTCATCCTGGCTTGCTAGGTTGACTGCGTTACTGGCTGGTACCCTGCGGCGGCAGTTAGCTCAGCCGCCTTAGCCACCTTCCCCCTTTCTTTCTTCCTTCACAGGAAGTGAATATCATTGGGGGGAAGATTGAGCAGGCCCTGACGGCTGCGTTGGGAAACTTAACATACTATGAGAAGTCCTCAGCCCTCCCTTGGACTGCCATACATCAGACAGATTCTTATCCCTTCCATTGGAACTCTCATTCTAGCAAGGACACAGTAGGCGGCCTGATATCCCTCCAACACTTCCAATTGTTATGTTAACCATAATAATAGGAAACTCTCCTTCCTCAAAGCTTTCTCTCTTTCTATCAGTTAGTGCCACCAGGTACTAACCTAAACCCGGCAGTGTGCTTTCTAACTACAGTATACAACTATGCAGTAGTACACATATTTTCTAACATACTCTGTGTTTCCTGTCGCAGTCTATCGTTGGGACCACGATTTTGTGTTGAGGCTGAATACTGCCTCAACACCCAGATGGTTTATTTCGATCATCAGGATCTTAAAAAATCACCGATCAGTGTTAATATATACTACAGGTAGATAATGTTAATATAGCACTTACTAACCCTAACTCTAGTCCCTAGAGTTTACTCCTATTGTTGATAAAAATTGTATGCTTTTATATCACCGATATAAAAATTCATTTAACTATTGAGCCCCTTTTCCTTTACAGGAGGAGCCAATGGAAAAGTGTGCAACCTTAGCCTGCATTCACAAAGGTAAAGACTTTTGTGGCAACACGAAGTGCAGGACTCATGCCCCCTGATGTATTGTGTCATTGTGTCGGGAGTCCTCAAGTGTTGGGACCCGAAGGGTTGCCCCACCTGTTTGTCCCTGCTGGCCAACGGCTTCGGAGAAGCTCCCTCAGTCAACATAGAGACCAGAGATACAGCGAGGGAGACCCTTTGCAAGTAAGTAAGTAGATTCCAAAATAATTTTCAGGGACCGTACTTACCCGACAACTCCCTAAGGTGCCTACTGTTCCCCAAGGCTCTACCAAACGCGGTGGTGCCCCAGGAACAGGTCCAGTCTTCCCTCATACAACTGAAGATTGACTTGGACATAGACAAGGCACTGGGAGGCATGGACATCCACCAAGAAAAGACATCAGAAGTGTCCATTGACACTGAGAAGGACCTACTACAAGGAGGCCCCGAAGAAGATGTGGAACAACCACAAGCGGAGGAAGAAGGATCCGTTTCAATGGCAACCAAAGACCCTCAGTTCGCCATGATGGGATACCAAACTATGCCGCCAACCTCTTCAATCCCAACTCCACAACCAGTGGCACATGCTGACGAGAACGGAGAGATCCTCATTTTGATTCAACGGATGATGGAGTTGTTCCAAAAGGTACAAGAGACGATGAGAGAATCACTCAAGAAGCAACAGATTCTATTGCAAGAGAGGGCGGACTGCCCCGGACCTACCAAGGGCTGCACTAAGAAGCCCCTTAAAGTGTTGAATATCTCTCACCACTCCGAAACCAACCCCTGGAGGTATGTGGAACATATGCTCTTTATGAATGGGAAACTATTTGTCTCGGAGAAGTTGGGGACCAAACTGATTGAAGATCTTGAGTTCTGGCCTAACATTTCAGCTTACCCAGAATGATACGTGAGACTGCGGGATGAACATGCAACCCATGAGGAAATGGTACCTAAAGAGGTCATTGTCTTCGAGCATGACAAGGCACAAGGCATCCTCCTGAAAACCTTGAAAGGAGCCGGGTACACCAACTCCAAAGTCTCAGCCCTAAGCAAGAGACATCCCACTTTTCTTGCTCCTTCCTCCATCTCCTTCCCCTTTTCGGAGAAAGCACTAGACTTTGCCGTCAAGGCAGTCGACAAGGGCAAACTCTGTTCAACCCTAGAGGAATGCAAACCATTCTCTCTAGCACTGCCTGCATGCGAGAAGAAGTAGAAGGATGTCTCCCTAACCTTCTCCGTCTCCAAGCTGGATCCAGAGATAGCAGGCCAGCAGTTCAATGAGAACCTTCCGAAGTTGCCAGACCATCTTTTCAGGAGGGAACAGGAGACGAAGGAGAGACTTGCGGCCTCCCTTTCTCATCAGAACTGCCTGGAAATGAGTGCAGGTCTATAGAACGCCCCAGAAATGTTTATTTTCTTGGCTAAGTCCCACATGGGTACCCTTGTGAAAGACTTATATGCTTTCCTCAGAGCGAGGAGAGCCTGCAGATAGTTCGTTTTGGCTTCAGTGACCATAAGACACGAACCAAGGAAACTGATTACCTCGAACATCTGGGATAAAGACCTTTTCCAACAGGGACTGGTCCAAGAAATCATAGCCAGAACAACCACGGAGAACTGGAACCTTCTCCTAAAAGTGGGGCATGAGCTCAAAGAGGAAATCTTCCTCTGACGGAGGTCCCCAGCCCAAGAATAGAAAGGCAAGGAGACCACGCATTCCTGCACAACTTTCTGCCATGACTATGACCACGATGCCTCAGACCACGTTCCAGATGATCCCTCAAAAACTGGTAGCCCAGTTGCCAGTGTATAACCCCAGCTTTGAGAGGCAGTCAACTTCCTTTCGCCTTAGTCAGAAAGAAAATGGCCCTAAGATAAGTTTGCACGGAGGTGACTCTTCCCAAGGCCGAGTAGGACATGGTTACGAGAACAAATCCACAGGACCCCCCATCCAAAGAGGGGTTCCAGGTAGGAGGCCGACCGTATCACTTTCGTGATAGCTGGACCTTCGGTCCCTGGGCCCACAGCCTATTAACAAATGGACTCGGGTGGAAATGGAACAGAACTTCACCCCGTTTTCCAGAATTCTTCCAACACTCCACCCCCTCGTTAGAAGAATGTACCTCAGAACTCTTGAACAAGAAGGTAATAAGGAAAGCAAAGTCCATCAAATTCCAGGGAAGGCTGTTTCGTGTTCCCAAGAAAGACTCAGACAAACTCAGTCATTCTAGACTTGTCTCTACTCAAGTAGTTCATCTGGAACAACAAGTTCCAGATGCTTACTTGGCAACACATAAGGACCCTTCTACCAAAAGGAGCAAGCAGTCTCAATAGACCCAACAGATAAGCATTGCCCTTCGGACTGAATACAGCCACAAAGATATTCACGAAGCCGGCAGACACAATCGTCCCGCAACTACATTCCGAAGGAGTTCAAGTACTAGCATATCTTGACGATTGACTGGTATGGGCAGCATCCAAGACTACTCGTCTACAGGCAGCCAACAAGGTGATCCAGTTCCTGGAACACCTGAGCTTCAACATCAATCGCAAGAAGTCTCACCTTCCTCCAGCAAAGAAGTTCCAATGGCTAGGAATCCAGTGGGACTTAAAGTCACACCACCTCTCCATTCCATCCAAGAAGAGGAGAGAGATACAGGGATCTGTCAAGAGACTAATCCGTCACAAGAAGATTTCAAGATGCCAACAGGAAAGAGTATTGGACTCTCTCCAGTTTCCCATAGTGACAGACCCGGGGCTAAAAGCATGTCTAAAAGATGCATCAGGAGTCTGGAGAAGATACGCATCAAACGCTTGAAGAGATCAACCAAGGTTGACCCCGACCCTGACGCGCATGCAGTTAAGGCCGCGGTCAACCGCCAAGAGCCTAGCACGAACAATTCCTCTGCAACCACCACAGTGGAGGTACACATGGACACCTCCTCGAAAGGATAGGGAGGCCATTCTTACGAGAGAAAAGTGCAAGGGAATTGGTCGCACCTGTTCAAAACTTTTCATATCAACGTTTTGGAAGCTCTGGCAGTTTTCCTGACGTTGAAGAGACTATCAGCTCGCAGAACAATCCACATCAGATTGGCCCTGAACAACGAAGTGATAGTAAAATGTCTAAATCGACAAGGCTCGAGATCATCTCACATTGGCCATGTGATATTAGTCACCTTCCACCTAACAAGGAAGAAGGGATAGCACCTATCAGCAGTTCACCTACAAGGGTTCCGCAATGTGACGGCGGACGCTCTATACAGGCGAAAGTCTATATAGACAGAATGGTCCCTAGACGCAGATCCATTCTCCTTCCCCTCGGGAAAAGTCCCGGAAATGCAGACCGACTTCTTTGCAATGAGCGACAACAAATAAGTACCTCATTATGTAGCCCCTTATATGGACCCTCCAGCAGAGGCAATGGACACCATATCTCTCGACCGGAACAGGTGAAATCACATTTACCTCTTTCCACCAACCAACCTCCTGCTAAGAGTCCTCAAAAAGCTAAGATATCTTCAGAAGGGCAGCAGTAGTAGTGGTGCCCAAGTGGCCCAAAAGCAATTGGTTCCCTCTAGTTCTAGAACTGAAACTGAAGCTGTTCCCTCTGCCGGACCCAACATTATCCCAACTGGTCCAGCAGTCGACTGTCTACACTTCTTCCTCGAGAACCAACAAGCTACATCTCACGATTTTCTCGGCCTAGCGGCGAACAAAAGGTTTAGAATCTCGAAGGATAAAGTAAACTTCATCGAAGAGTGTAAGTCAAGTTCGACTAGGAGACAATATGAATCGTCATAGAAGAAATGGGTTTCCTTTGTGAAATCAAGGGAACCAACAGAAATATCGATAGATTTCTGTCTAGCTGACTTCATATTCCTACACGAACAAGGCCTGGCTTCTACTATGATTACCTCGTGTAAGTCGGCCCTAGTTAGACCACTTCTCTACACTTTTGAAGTGGACCTCTCTAGTGAACACTTTAATAAGATCCCAAAAGCATGCGCTAGACTCAAAGCCAGCAACCCCACCAAAGCCCATCACGTGGTCTTTGGACAAAGTCTTGCACTATGCTTCGAACCTAAACAATGAGAATTGTACTCTAAAGGATCTAACACAGAAAGTAATTTTTCTGTTCACCATAGCCTCAGGGGAAAGAGTTAGTGAAATAGTGGCCTTATCTAGAAACAAGGGCCATATTCAGTTCCTAGACACAGGAGAAATGAACCTCTTTCCTGATCCTGCCTTTCTTGCCAAGAATGAGCTACCCACTAAGAGGTGGGGTCCTTGGAGAATCTGCCCACTGAAGGAAGATACCTCTCTGTACCCAGTAGAGTGTCTTAAGGTTTATCTTCGAAGAACTTCAGACTTCAAGGGAGGACAGCTCTTCAGAGGCGCAACCTCAGGATCAAACCTATCCCTAAGACAATTGAGAGCAAAGCTCACCTACTTTATTCGCAGAGCTGATCCTGACAGTACACCCGCAGGTCACAATCCAAGGAAAGTGGCTTCTTCATTGAACTTTTTTCAACATATGGCCTTTGGAAGACTCGGCTCATATACTGGGTGGAGATCATCCAGGGTCTTTTACAAACACTATGCAAAGCAAGTACATGAAATAAAACATTTTGTGGTGGCGGCGGGTAGTGTTATAAAACCAGTCGTCTAGTGCTGCGTTGAACAGTAAACTGCTTTGGGACTTTCCAGTGTATCGGGTGCATGGGTATACTTACCCTCTAGTGCAAATCACAACGATCATTAACGCACTGTTCCATATAGGTGCATATATGACCAATAACACCAGTGCCGATTGAACGTTTGCGTCACAGTGTTTATGCATTCCCAAAATCTGTACAAGTCAGTCAGATTTGGTTTCACATCTCCATTGAGTGGCATTATTCCGATAATGAAATTACCAATTTTTTCTACAAGCGAAAATATGGACCCTGATGTGTTTTCAATGCTGGATCAGATTCATACCCTATTGTAACTACATTTGATGATCTAGTTGCAAGGTAAAAAATACTAAACATATTTGCGTCTTACTGCTGCTATCTCAGTTGCAGACAAGTAAAACATGCTAGAGTGCTAATTGAGCTCTAGAAAGGCCCAGAACTTGAAATCAAGATACAGATTTCCAAGGTATGTGAAAGGTAATCTCTAAAGTTTTACCTTCTGTTCCTACGGAAATTCAAGCCTTGAATCCTTATTGTCGATGTCGACACTTTCCCTGCAGGGGGCAGGAAGCACTAAACCAGTTCCAGGTTTAGTGGAAATGACAGTTATCTGGAATTTCACATACAGGTCTAGCAGACCAGATAAGGAAATCCATTCAAGGTAGAAGGTACATACACAAACCCACAGATATAGTAATTTCAAGTTAATTCTCTAGTATGCGTCCATCAGGACGGCATGGCCTGAGCCCAAAAAACGGATTTTGAGCAAAGTGAAAAATCTATATTTGGGTGAGAGGGCCATGTCATCCTGATGGACCCTCCCTTTGCTGACCCCTCCCAAAATTAATCTATCTGCGGCCATGTCTGCTTAACGACAAGAAAAGGAATGGAGTCGTAGTAGTAATGGGGAAGGAGATCCACCGGGTAGCTAGATCGGCACCCCCTTCTTTCGCTACTCTTCCCCCTTTCGTCAAAGAGTTAAATCTATTCGGGATGAAGATTGCTATGTGTCATATCTAAAAATATGTCCCCTGATATTATGCGATATCCTTAATTGGATACTTGGGTCAGGAGTTAGAAACATGGAGACCTTCAGTTTATTTCTCTGGGAGTATTACTGTAGCAAATATCCCTTAGAAGGCTACCTAAAGGAACCCTTCCATCAGGACGGCATGGCACTCTCACCCAAATATAGATTTTTCACTTTGCTCAAAATCCGTTATGTCCCAGCAGTACCTATGCACTCCCTAAGCCTTCCCCTATAAGCCATATTTCATAGTTATAAAGTCATGTCTCCCTAAAAATCGATTAGGGGAGAGAAGATTTTATTCCAGTCTACCAAGACTTCAAGATCCTTTGCAAACTCCTTTCTTTGAATCGTGTAGCAATATGGACAAAGTAGGTTACCTTGCCAATCGTGAAATTCGAAAGAAACCTACATACATTGAGACAAGGAAAACGACTGATGATCAATCTTGGGTATTGCCGCAGCCTCTGTACCATACCTCCCACTGTCTTAGGATCGAGTCTTCTTGGTTGAGGGCACACTAGGATACACTAATCTATCTAATTTCTCTTATTTTTTCTTTTTTTTTTAAGCTTTTACAGCGTATATATGAAATTTTATTTTTATATAGTTAATTTTCTTAAAATATTTCAGTTTGATTGTTCATTATCTTTCTTTTAGTTTATTTTTTTCGTTATTTTCTTTCCTCATTATGCCATTTTCCCTGTTGGAGCCCTTGAACTTACAGTATTTTGCATTTCCCACTAAGATTGCAGCTTAGCTAGTAATAATAATAATAATAATAATAATAATAATAATAATAATAATAATAATAATAATAATAATAATAATAATAGTACTTAAAGCTCTAGTAACCATAAGAACATATACATCGACACCCAAGTATAGAACATTAACTGGCAAAGTAAAATTTCTGGATACCGAAACCACTTTTTCCTTTCGAATGATCCGGAAAAACGCCTAATGTCAGATACACCCAGAAGTCACAATAAGTTTGGTAGAAATGCAAATACACCAGTAACAAATATGACACCGACATCAGACTACCCAAGATTTGAATATATTTTATAGTTACAACTCCCGGGCATGGAAAAGTTAAAGAATATTGGCGAAACAGATTTTTGTTGGTGGTAAAAAATCCAGGACATTCATTTCGGCTTAAACCTGATGTCTTTTGAAAGAAGCTACTCATTCTGGCTTATATTGAAGTCTATAGGGTATACACCCGTAACATGATGGAGGGAGGTTAGTTAAAGACTTGTGCCAAAAACTAATATTATAAAAAAAAAAAATTATAGAAGTTAAAACAAGATCTTTGTCTCTGATAATACAATAAAGAGGATTCATTAACCATGTACAAGTGTATTGCTGATACAGTAAAAAAATCAAAACACCAAATCAATATTATGTGAAAAAAACAAGGGTTTTAGAGTGAGAATTTGAGTTAAAAACTAAATGATTCTGAACAGAGAGAAGACCGGAGGCCTAACCCGTCAACTTTACTAAAAATAGATGGGGAAAGAGGCCAGTCTGTTGTACTTTTACTTGGCATGGTTGCGAGAGTCAACTCCCATCATTGCAAGTACCGATTGGACACTAACGGCCATATTTAATGCAGAATTTCTCATTTTTGTGAAAACGAAAGGAAGGATATCAATTAAGAGCAAAGGTGTATATTCAATGTTATCAGACGTGTAGGGAAACAACAGAATATGAGGAGAGTAAACACTATCTGGCTATTATTCCAAGCACAGAAATCTATCAAATATTAGGCTTAGGTTTTATAATGGGAAAGGGACCGTTTGGAAATTTGCCTATGATGGAATGTCTCGGATGGCTATTGAGAATACAACGGCTCTCTCGCTCTCTTTATATATATATATATATATATATATATATATATATATATATATATATATATATATATATATATATATATATATATATATATATATGTATGTATGTATATACATATATATATAAATATATATATATATATATATATATATATATATATATATATATATATATATATATATATATATATATATATATTTACATATATATATATACAAATATATATACACACAGATATATATATATATATATATATATATATATATATATATATATATATATATATATATACAAATATGTATATACACAGATACATATATATATATATATATATATATATATATATATATATATATATATATATATATATATATATATATATATATATATATATACAAATATGTATATACACACACATATATATATATATATATATATATATATATATATATATATATATATATATATATATATATATATATATACATATATATATATATATATATATATATATATATATATATATATATATGTGTGTGTGTGTGTGTGTGTGTGTGTGTATGTATGTATACTTATTTACACGAGGGTTTCTTTGAGGTGTGTGAAATCGTATGGATACAATTACTGATGGATTTTTTTTCTTTAGCAAAAATCAGTTCCTTTGAGAAACGGTTTCACTGATACAATTTGGACAAAGCCTAGATATTTGATTTGAATTTTCATCGTAAAGATAATCTACAAAAGTTTTTTCTTTTTTTTTACACAAATTCTTACTTTCTTTATTTTATCCTTCTATAAATTCATATATGGAATAAACTAACGCTCCAATTTCTTTACTTATAATGCGGGTTCATTAACACTAGAAATTTCTATCACATATTTTTTTTTCCATACGCAATAAAACTATTTTTTACTAGAAAATACTCTCCAAGAGAGAGTCCAGCTAGCATGTCCACATTCCACCACCTCTGTGCTATTCTGCATCACGGTTTTACTGAACAACAGTGAAACATCTACATTTATTTCAGCTAATTTATAACTTTTGAATTGAAAGGACCTGAAAAAAGAGCCCAGAATTACCACCAGTTTATTATAGAATGAATATTGGGTCTGGCTAAAGAAAAACAATAAAGTTTGATATAACAGTAACAGAGGTCGAAAATAGTAACTTTCCACTTTCCAGCATAAGAATCATTATAAATAGACTTAACTAAGTGTACTTCAATCATATCACAATTTGTATAATATTATCATTGCAGCTTAAATTAATACTATATTATTGATCTTGATATCGATAATGAGTCTAGTTATATTTTACGCTGGACGATATGATGTAAGCACCTCTTCTGGGAGGACACTTGGAAATCAAACCATTGTTCTCTGGTTTTGAATAGTGACATAGCCTCTGTACCAAGGTCTTTTACTGTCTAGGGGTAGAGTTCTCTTGCTTGAGGGTACCTTCGGGCACACTATTCTATCTTATTTCTCTTCCTCTTGTTTTTTTTCTTTTTTTTTTTAAGTTTTTTATAGATTATATATGAAATATTTATCTTATTGTTGTTACTGTTAAAATCTTTTATTCAAATTGTTAATTACTTTTCTTGTAGTTTCCTTATTTCCTTCCATCACTGGGCTATTTTCTCTGTTGGAGCCCTTGGCCTTATAGCATCCTGCTTTTCCAACTAGGGTAGTGACTTGGCTGTAATAATAATAATAATAATAATAATAATAATAATAATAATAATAATAATAATAATAATAATAATAATAATAATAATAATAATATACTTTTAAATTTATGCTGCAGGTTATATTTACGGTATCACGTCATAATTCCATATAGAAATATAGTGATTGCATATTGAATAAAATTTCATAAATAAAACATAACTAAAACAATTTTGGAGTAAACTGTAGCCTATATCGTAAAATTTAGCTCCTACTTACTTACTTTACTTTGATGGCTGCTTTTCCGGTCCCTTACAGCAGGGGAACCCCACTCTCTACAGGACCTCCACTGTCGTTTTACCTTGTTTGTTCAGAGTATTTAATGTTTCATATCGCGTATTGTTCATTTACTGTTAAATTGTCACTGTCAAAAGACTCATGAAAAAAGGAAGTCTTCAGTTTCCTCTTGAAAGCCTTAATGTCCTCAATCATTAAAATGTTCCGTGGGAGCTTATTAAATAGTCTCGGGGCCGCATATTTAAAGACTCTGGAGCTTAAAGTGGACATAAATCTAGGTTCCGACAGTTTGAAGCCATCTGTAACTATTCTCGTGTCGACACGATTTGTTGGCTGCGCAATATTTAGCAATTCTCTCAAGTATTTTGAACGCCCGGTTCTGATAACTTGATGGGTTATTGTACATATTTTAAATTCAATTCTCGCTTTAATCGGCAGCCAGTGTAAATCAACTCGTATAGGGGTGATCCTTTCTCTAGGTAGAACACCTTTTATCAGTCTTACTCCACTGTTTATTATGTTTTGTAATTTTTTAAGTTACACTTTTGGTAAATTGTAGTAGCTAGAGTTGCAGTAGTCAATCCTAGTAATAACACAGTTTATCACAAGTTTCTTTACAGAATTTTCGTCCAGGTACTTTTTTTAAACGCAATATTTCTTAGATGATAGCCAGCAGTTTTTATTACATTATTTATTTGGCCTTTAGTGACAGGTTAAAGTCAAGAAATAAACCTAGATCTCGAACTTTACTAGATATCGGCACCGAGCCATTATTTATGTTCATTTGAATATCACCTAAATTTCTCACGCTGTTTCTCTTGCCCACCACCATGAATTCAGTTTTGTTCTCTATTAATTTTAGTTGTTTAAATGTCATCCATTTTCTAACACGATCAAGGATTCGGTTTAGAGTTTCAGTAGTGCCATATATATCATTTATGAAGAAGTAAAATTGTGTCTTTTGCAAATGTAATGAACAAAAATCTTAGAACCCTCGTTTGAATTTTTCTTTTTTCGTGGCAATATTGGCATGTTCTTGAAACCATGCTTCAAACAACACTCCACAAACCAAATGATGAATTAAAACAAAAGTTTCAGAACCAGCGTTTGATCGGTTTTCATGGCAACTTTGGCCGTTTCTTCAACCAGCACTTTATAGACCAAAGGAACTTATTGCGGGAAATTTCTGATCTCTCATTAGCTATATCATCCTCAGAGATAATTTAAGTCTTGTATATACTACTTAAGCTGCTGATGTCATGCTATCGTTTCTACGCATCATATTTTAATCCTAAAATTTATTCATACCCCGCTTAATGTTCTCGAGTAAGGATAATAAAGGATTTTATCGCACTTGTAAGTGATCTGACTACAGACATTTCGAATTTTACCGAGAACAAATTGGTGTGATAAGAACAAAACTTTATGCACTCTTCACCTCTAGGCTTGAAGTTCTTAAGATGATAAGAGAGAGCCACTTCGGAATTATTACTTTTATTTTCATTACAGGGAGCTTTCGTACTGTACTACGTCCGTTATCATGCTAGACTATATAGTGTTCTTCACTCAAGTGGTTAACTGCTGAAATTTAATTGTTCAGTGCATACTTTCCACTTGGTAAGGGTAGGACACTCCAGAATCAAACCATTGTTCTCCAGTCTTAAGTAGTGCCATAGCCTCTGAACCATGGTCTTCCACTTGAGGCAGAATTCCATTGAATGAAGGTTCACGCTGGCACACTGTTCTTTTGCCTTATTTCTTTTCCTCACTTGGCTATTTTTCTTGTTGGAGCCTTTGAGCTTATAATATTTCCATCTAAGGTTGTATCTTTGCTAGTAATAATAATAATAATAATAATAATAATAATCGACGATTGCCCCCTACCCGAGACATGGGCTCTCTAGCGTTTGCTGGACTAAAACCTTATATCATATCACGTCAAAACGGTATAAATAAAAATAATAATAGGACTCTTTGTAAATATGGTTCAATTGTCGGGTGAAATACTATTTACATAACTATACAGTAGTCCAATTGTTATTTCTATTTATATCGTTTTCACGTGATACGATTTAATAGGCCTCTGCACCAAACTAAGAAATTAAAAGTGTTTTATGATACTGAAAATACCCGAAGACAGTTTTGGAGGTTAAGATGCCCAAACATTATTGAGGAAAAACTGAAGCCTTATATTGTTGGTTTAAAGGTTCAAAGACTACTCATGAATGGCAGAGGCAAGACAGTGATAATGCCCTAAGTCCTAGAGACTGACTATATTTACATATGATCAACGACCAAGCCTCTCTCCACCCAAGCTGGGATCAGGGAGGGCCGGGCAATGGCTGCTGATGACTCAGCAGGTAAACCTATAGACTCACCGAACGCCGCCTACTTAGCTCAAAAGGATGGTGAGGTTGCAGATACTACAAGAAGCTATCGAGTTTGATCGGAACTCGAACCCCAGTCCGGCGATCACTGCCTTATTGCCTTATTGCCTTATTTTTTGTTTGGGTTCCCCCATGTCCCTCAGTGTGAGGCACCTCGTATATCCACCAGAGTTGCTAATGCATCATCCGGTGTATTTTGCATCTTCCAGTCTTGGATGGTCTGGGATGCATCTTGGGTATTTATCGATCTTATTCTTAAACACTTCTACGCTCACTCTTGATATGTTTCTTAGAGGAGATGGCAGCACATTAAATAGTTGCTGCATTATCGATGCTGGTGCGTAGTGGATTAATGTCCTCGGCGCCTTCCTTAGTTTTCCAGGTATATTTTTTGGCACTATTAATCTACCTTGGCTTGCTCTTTCTGATATTTTTAGCTCCATGATGTTTTCAGTAATTCTTTCTATTTGCTTCCATGCTTGTATTATCATGTAGCGTTCTCTTCTTCTTTCTAGACTGTATAGTTTCAAAATTTGCAGTCTTTCCCAGTAGTCAAGGTCCTTAACTTCTTCTGTTTTAGCAGTATAGGACCTTTGTACATTCTTTATTTGTGCAATATCCTTTTGGTAGTGTGGGTACCATATCACATTGCAGTACTCGAGTGTACCACGTACATAAGTTTTGTAAAGCATAATCATGTGTTCAGCTTTTCTTGTTTTAAAATGTCTGAATAACATTCCCATTTTTGCTTTACATTTAGCCGACATTGTTGCTATTTGGTCGTTGCATAATATATTCCTATTTAACATTACACCAAGGTCTTTAATTGCTTCTTTGTTTGTGATTGTCTCGTTATTAGGTCCCTTGTATGCATATACCATTCCTTTTCTGTTTCCATAATTCAATGATTCGAATTTATCGGAGTTAAATACCATCCTATCTATCTCCGCCCATTTATATATTTTGTT
Source organism: Palaemon carinicauda (assembly GCF_036898095.1). Classification (NCBI taxonomy): domain Eukaryota; kingdom Metazoa; phylum Arthropoda; class Malacostraca; order Decapoda; family Palaemonidae; genus Palaemon; species Palaemon carinicauda. Next base: position 68,904,536 of record NC_090736.1, read on the forward strand.
TAGATCTCTTTTTAGTGAGTTCCTATCTTCATCACAAGTAATTTCTCTACTTATTGTTGTGTCATCGGCGAAACATCTCACTACAGAGTTTTCAACATCACAGTCTATGTCTGAGATCATAATAACAAACAGCAGTGCAGCTAAAACCGTACCTTGTGGCACACAGATATTACCTGAGCTTCATCCGATTTCTTGTCATTTGCAACCACTATCTGTTTTCTGTTTGGCAGGAATTCTTTTACTCATTTTCTTATCTTTCCCACAATATTATGCTTTCTCATTTTTTCTCTAATATTTTGTGGTCTACCTTGTCAAAGGCTTTTGCAAAATCTAGATAGATCACATCTGTGTCTTTTTTACTTATCATATTTTTGTACATGTTTTCATAGTGTGCTATCAGTTGAGTCTGTGTACTTTTTCCGGGCACAAAACCGTGTTGACCTATATTGAAAAAATTATTTTTAACCAAATAATCCATTATTTTCTTTTTTATTACCCTCTCATACACTTTCATAATATGTGATGTTAGACCAACAGGTCTATAATTGCTTGCCTCTAGTCTTGATCCACTTTTGAAGATAGGGGTTATATAAGCTAATTTATGTTTAACATATATCTCGCTCATATCTACACTTTGTCTTAGCAGTATTGTAAGCGGCTTCGCGATAGTGTTTGCAGTTTTTTTTTTTTAACAAAATCGCTGGAACTCCATCTGGTCCGGCTGCCGATCCATTTTTAATTTCGTTTATAGCCTTGACAATATCTGCTTCATTAATATCTATATCCGTTAGATATTCAACATTTTCTTCTCTCATTTCTGTTTCATTATTCTCATTCGCAATTCTTGGCGTGAACTCACTCTTATATTTTTCTGCTAATATGTTGCTTATTTCCTTTTTTTTGATTCGTTAGCCGTCCTTCAATTCTTAGAGGGACTATTTCTAATCTCTCTTTATTCATCTTTTTTGCATAGGAGTAAAGTACTTAGGGTTTTTTTTATATTTTGAAGTTTCCTTTCTACTAAGTCCTTTTTTTTCATTTTCTTTTGACTGTATAATCTTTTGTTCTGCATTTTCTATCTTACATTTTTTTCCATCATTTTCCACACATTTTTTTCTTTTGTAAGATTTTTGTTCCACTTTCTAATTTTCTGAAATAAGATCCTTCTTTCTCTTGGTATGCATGTGTTTTGTTTATTGTTTTTCTTCGGTACATATTTTTCAACAATTTTCTCCAGTATTTTGTACAGTATGTCCGTATTTACCTGTATATTATCACTTAAAAACACATTTTTCCATTCTTTATTCAGTTCTTCATTTATTTCTGACCATTTTATATTCTTACTATAAAAATTATATTTTCCATATCCTCCCCAATGTTTTATGCTTTGATTAATTCTGTGATCACTTGCTTTGGAATGGCCTATTAATTCTATGACATTATGGTCTGAAATTCCCGTGTTATACACTATTATTTCTTTAACATAATTCACCTCATTCACAAATGCTAGATCTAGGACATTTTCCTTTCTTGTTGGAATGTGGTTTATTTGTTGCATATTATGTTCTAATAGCATATCTTGAAGCTTTTCAAAATGCCTCTCATCTTCTGCGCTACTATTGCTCTCTATTTTATATGTATACATACAACCACTTTCTTCTATCCGTTCTTTCCAATCCACGAAAGGAAAGTTAAAATCTCCGGATAGGAGTATATTCCAGTCTTTATGGTTTCTACATATATCATCTATTTTTTCTATTATTATGTCAAACTCCTTAGTATTTAGGGGTCTGTAAACTACAATATTCACTAGTTTTTTCAGATTCAAATTCTACCGCAATCAATTCACACTCTGTGTTGCTGTATTTTTCACAGACTTTTCCTTGATTTATGTCTCTTCCATATATTGCGGTTCCCCCTTTATTCCTATTTGTTCTGTCTGATCTATATGGTTGGAAACCCTTTATCTGGTCATCACTGCCAGTCTCTTAGGAATACTATGTTTCACTTATATTTAATATATATATTTTTTCAATTTGGGTTATATCTTCTAAGAACTCTATTTTCCTTTTAGAGTTACTAGGCAGGGATGTTGCCAATAATCAGGTACATAAGAAGAGAGCAGGATTTATGATTCAATGGTTTATAATACTAATTAGCAATGGAAGAAAATTAAGCAACAGAGATTGGCCAGTCCAGTGCTTGTTCCAGAGACAAAAAAATTGCCAGACTTGAACATTTAGGGGCAAATGACAACAGAAGGCAAAGCCTGACCATTTATATATATATATATATATATATATATATATATATATATATATATATATATATATATATATATATATATATATATATATGTGTGTGTGTGTGTGTGTGTGTGTGTGTGTGTGTGTGTGTGTGTATTCAGCGCCCAAGCTACGACCAGGGAGAGCACAGGCAATGAATGCTGATAACTCAGAAGGTAGACATATAGTCTCCCCCAACCGCCCCCTCAATCGTTATTTCACAAGGATGGTGAGTTACTCACACTACAAGAAACAATCAGCACCGAGGAGCAACTCATAAGTTCCGGGAAAAGGCTGCATATACCCTATAGTAACGCATACAGTGATCCTACAAAGCCATAGGGTACAGTGACAGCCCTTACCTTCTACGTGAAGTAAAATAATGTCGACTTTCTTCTTGGTGAAGAGATCTCACTTTCGGTTCTCCTCTAAATGAAAGCTTCTGTGCGTTGTATAACTTGCGATATTTGTTTGTCATGCACATTCTGTAACTGGAAAATCAGACTGCGCAGTCGGTTTGAATGATCGAATCTACTCACACACACACACATACACATACACACACACACACATCCAGATTCTCTATAGATATCACTCCCGATGGGGACTCTTAGACCGAAATGCACTCTGTCTCATAACACTCACTCAGAAAACAAGAAAATCTTCTTCTTGAAAGACTTAAATATCATCAGTCCTTCTTATATCAAATGGGAGCTTTTTGCTCAATCATAAGATAGCATTTAGAACCTATTTAGATTCGTTAAAGTTGCAGGATTTTTTCCTTGATCTTTTAAATATGAGAAACCTTCTTCCTTCGAAGTAGTGAAGAACAACAATTCTTAGTAAAATGAAAGACATCAGCATCAGCGGAGTAAGAGACTGGAATGACTCTCTTGTCTTGAGTTTTGGACGAATGGCTGTAGCAAAGAAGACGTGAAACCAAAAGTTAAGTGGAGAGAGAATTAAAGTTAATGCAGAGAAGGAGATATATGCCTCAATCACAGAGTTTTAAACCTCACTGAGATCAGCAGCCATGACGTCACGGTTTTGTGGTCAGCCCACCACAAATTCTCAAATTACCAAAGTTAGCATCGTGTGGAGGAATTTTGAGGGAAAGAATGAAGGTTGGTGTTACAGAAATAAGACAAATATGAAGATTCAAGAGAAGAAATCTAATGATAGTAGTATTGTTCTGAAGTGGAGAAACTTTTCAAAATGTTTAATGAACAAATTTTTAGCGTTTTGTTTTTCTCATACTTTTCAGCAATTTTTCAAATAAGGGGTTTCTTTTTCCGACAAGCTCTTCTACACTTTTGTAACCATTTTTTTTTCAATAGTTTAGCTCTCTGGTATATTCGTAAAATATAGTTCATAAATGTCACTGTAAATTCAGTTTTAATCTTGTCACAATATTCGTCGTAAATGTGGTCGAAAACCAAGGGTTTTTATTTCCGAAATTATAATATCTTAAGAGGCCGATAGGGACTCGACAGAATTCCATTTGGCGAGGTAACCTAAAAGTTGAAATATCAAAACAAGTTTTTTAAACCTGTTTTCAAGTCCTGTATACTAGTTCCTAAAGATTCTAAACGACCATATTTTTTTTTTTTTTTTTTTTTTTTTTTTTTTTTTTTTTTTTGTCAACCCTGCAGCCCTATGAAGATGTCATTCCGCGAAAGTAGAAAAATCCTCTTAACATTTTCTTCCCTCATTTTCAGACCTGGGGAAGATTTGGTATTTAGTTTATCCATTTTTACGACCTTTGAAAGAATAGATAAAAAAGTAATTCCGATCAAATATGAGGAAAGAAAAAAACCTGTCATTGCTCTCATCCTTCCCATTCGGATAAAAGTTAAAACAATGATCTTAGTGAGATGTTACGTAAGACTAATCCAAAACGCGAGATGACGTTAGAGGCGTCGAAGGTCAGGATATGGATCTCAAGATGGAATATATCAATGTATTGTATCCTGGAGGGGAAGGAAATTCAATACGGTTCCGTCTCGGTCGGCAATCGATATTCCGAATAATCAACAGTATGCAATGACTATTGACTATCCGCGAAGAACCTTCGAAGGCTTTACTAAGTAAATTCCACTTCTGCAGACGAATGGCAATTTGATCAGGTCAGATTGAGCCACAAGATACTTCCTATTTCGAGTTAAAGTAAATGTAGAGTTATTCTTATTCCTTTATACTTAAGTGGTATCTTTCCAAGAGAGGATTTTGTCAAGTTTTCTCTTTTACTGTATTTTGATACTTTATGTGAACAGTGGAGAAGAGATCTGAATAAATAAAGATATGTAATTGGTGATATATATATATATATATATATATATATATATATATATATATATATATATATATATATATATATATATATATATATATATATATATATATATATATATATAGCCTAATACTGTACGCGTCCAGTAAAAAATGGCGGCTAACTATTGAGATAGATTTGCACGCACGCAAACGCATATTTAATCCTTACCACCCCTCCCCCTCACCCTCCCCCTTTTCTAACTACAACCCCTCTCACCGGGGTATGATTACTTCCTTTCCCTTACCAAAGGGATGGGGAGAGACCAAGTAGTTATACGTCTGGCAATGACGCTGAGCGTGACCAGAAATATATGCTGTATTTTTGGTGTCAGCGGTCACGCTCTTTAGGCTGAGTGACTGCAGTCTGCACCTACTTACTAAAGTCTAGGGCTCAGTTGTGCTGCAAGCAAGCTGAAAACACACTTGATATGATAAGAAAAAGTTGACGACTGCAGCAGTCACGCTCTTTGTGCTGAGCGACTGCAAAAAAACTGCCAAATACCCAAACTCTTTTAGTTACCTCAACGGCCGGAGATACTGTCCGGTCAGTCTGGTTGTGTATGTGTGTGTGTGAGAGAGAGACTGTAATGAGGCAGATCCTGTTCTTTCACTAAGTTAAGTTCACTTGAATGATGCAGGATACCAGCCATTGAATCTTTTATATTCACATTTATAAATTGCAAATATGGATTACAGAAACAATAGTAAAGATGATATTGAAACAGATATACTGTACATCAACTCCACGAATGATATATAACAAAGAAAATTATTCTATTTGATTCCATTACTTTTGTTGTCGTTGGTGTTAAAGAAAAAATCAATTTGAAAATAATTGAATGTTAAGTCTTCAGAGGTAACCATCTATACAGAAATTTTGTTTTACCATGAAATCTATCGTAATCTTCATAAATAAGAGGCAGAGCATGAGTCGAACTTAGGCCTACCAACATGGCTGTGATTTGTTATGGAGATCACCTGATCGTCTGGTTGATGGTTCTTAGAGCGCTTGATGAAACATTCCAGACAGTGATTAAGCTTTATTATTATTATTATTATTATTATTATTATTATTATTATTATTATTATTATTATTATTATTATTATTATTATTATCATTATTATTATTATTTGCTAAGATATAACCCTAGTTGGAAAAGCAGGATGCTATAAGCTCAGGATCTCCAACAGGGAAATAGCTTAGTGAGGGAAGGAAACAAGGAAAAATAAAACATTTTAAGAACAGTAACAACATTGAAATAAACATCTCTCATATAAACAATAAAAACATTAACAAAACCAGAGGAAGAGAAATAGTGTGCCCGAGTGTACCCTCATTCAAGAAAACTCTAACTCAAGAGAGTTGAAGACCATGGTACAGAGGCTATGGCACTACCCAAGACTATAGGACATTGGTTTGATTTTGGAGTGTCCTTCTCCTAGAAGAGCTGCTTACCAAATCTAAAGAGTCCCTTCTACTCTTACCTAGAAGAAAGTGGCCACTGAACAATAATAATGCAGTAACCCCTTGGGTGAAGAAAAATTGTTTGGTAATCTCATTGTTGTCAGGTGTATGAGGACAGAGGAAAATATGTAAAGAATAGGCCAGACTATTGTGTGTATGTGTAGACAGAGGAAAAATGACCGTAACCAGCATGCTAATTTTTAAATGTTATCTGAGGGTATATATGAATATGCAAATAGGCCTACACACAACTGCCGAGGTTGGGTTGCATATTTTCAAGAACCAAGGGTTAGGAAAGTAGGTAATGTAAATGGTTCATATAAGAATTAAGATGATTTATAATAAATTGTTATTAAAATTATTAAAAGATGAACGAGGCTTTTGCCGAGGGTTAGGTACTATTCAGCGCCGCCAGCTCAGCGCCGCCGATTCAGCCCCGCCAGTTCAGCGCCTGATCATTTCAGCGCCAAAAAAAATTAGCGATAGCCATCTCAGCGCCAGAAGAAATTTTAACGCTATCTCTCTCTCTCTCTCTCTCTCTCTCTCTCTCTCTCTCTCTCTCTCTCTCTCTCTTCACGCAGTAGTTTGTATAATTTCAGCGTCAAACCGCTACTTATTGATTTTGGTGATTCCGCTGTTTAATTGAAAATTTTAAAGGAAATATTCGTAAACATTTGTAAACCGTGATTTAGTTAAAAAAGAAAAAAAATCATATGCTAAATTTAGTCTTTGGGAAACCATGGAGGATACAGTTCAGAGTCAGAGAGGACGAGCGAAATTCTGTCATGATGGATATATATAGATTTGATAAAGAAAGCAAGACACAAAAAAGTGTAAAGTTCTGGAGATGCCATGAAGACGGTAGATGTGCCAGAATTCATACGTTTTCTAAAGAAAATGAATGATCACACACATCCGCCATCTGCAGTGGCGGTAGAAGTTGAAAAGGCAGAAACGTATGCACGTCAGAAAGCCGAGGACACTTACGAAGGACCGAGTACTATAATCAACAAATCTTTGGAAAATATGTCTCAAGCTGCTATTGCCCAGCTGCCTAACCGACAAGCGATGTGTAAGCTTATTCGACGCAAAAGGAACTTTTTTTTGGACTATTCTAACTACTCAGTAGGATAAATACTTTTTATCAATAAATATTTGTTCAAAACCTTTTCTATTGTTTATAAACACAGTAGTATAAATACTTTTTATCAATAAATATTTATTCAAAACCTCTTCTTTTGTTTATAAACACAGACTCACACACACAAATTCCACACTTCCACAGCGCTGAAACGGCTGGCGCTGAAAAGGCATGGCGCTGAAACGTCTGGCGCTGAAACATCTGGCGCTAAAAAGGCATGGCGCTGAAATGGCTGGTGCTGAACTGGCGGCGCTGAATCGGTGGCGCTGAGCTGGCGGCCTTGAAACGTCCCTCCCCATTTGCCGATGTGTTATGCTTTTCATACACACACAAACACACACACTTTATATATATATATATATATATATATATATATATATATATATATATATATATATATATATATATATATATATATATATATATATATATATATATATATATAATCACTATTATAAGTTCTGGAGATGCCATGAAGACGGTAGATGTGCCAGAATTCATACGTTTTCTAAAGAAAATGAATGATCACACCCATCCGCCATCTGCAGTGGCGGTAGAAGTTGAAAAGGCAGAAACGTATGCACGTCAGAAAGCCGAGGACACTTACGAAGGACCGAGTACTATAATCAACAAATCTTTGGAAAATATGTCTCAAGCTCTCAAGCTGCTATTGCCCAGCTGCCTAACCGACAAGCGATGCGTAAGCTTATTCGACGCAAAAGGAACTTTTTTTTGGACTATTCTAACTACTCAGTAGGATAAATACTTTTTATCAATAAATATTTGTTCAAAACCTTTTCTATTGTTTATAAACACAGTAGTATAAATACTTTTTATCAATAAATATTTGTTCAAAACCTCTTCTTTTGTTTATAAACACAGACACACACACAAATTCCACACTTCCACGGCGCTGAAACGGCTGGCGCTGAAAAGGCATGGCGCTGAAACGTCTGGCGCTGAAACATCTGGCACTAAAAAGGCATGGCGCTGAAATGGCTGGTGCTGAACTGGCGGCACTGAATCGGTGGCGCTGAGCTGGCGGCCTTGAAACGTCCCTACCCATTTGCCGATGTGTTATGCTTTTCATACACACACAAACACACACACTTTATATATAGTGATTATATATATACATATATATATATATATATATATATATATATATATATATATATATATATATATATATATATATATATATATATATATATATATATATATATATATATATATATATATATATATATATAATCACTATTACGGTCTACGTTGCAATCCTAATTGAAGAAGCAGAATGCTATAAGCCTCAGGGGCTCCAACAGGGCGAATAGCCAAATGACGGAAGGAAACAAGGAAAGAAAATATTTTAAGAATATTTATGAATATATCCTATATAAACTATAAAAACTTTAACAAAACAAGAGGAAGACAAATAAAATAGAATAGTATGTCTGAGTGTACCCTCAAGCAAGAGAACTCTAACCCAAGACAGTGGAACACCATGGTACAGAGGCTATGATACTACCCAAGAGTAGAGAACAATCGTTTGAATTTGGAGTGTCCTTCTCCTAGGAGAGCTGCTTACTATAACTAAAGAGTGCCTTCTACCTTCTACCCTTACCCCAGGATGCCTGAAAACTTCAAATCATTCATTCATTCTACCCTTACCAAGAGGAAAGTGGCCACTGAACAATAACAGTACAGTAGTTAACCCCTTGGGTGAAAAAGAATTGTTTGGTAATCTCATTCTAGTAAGGTGTATGAGGACAAAAGGGAATCTGTAAAGAATAGGCCAGACTATTCAGTGTATGTGCAGGCAATGGGAAAATGAACCGTAACCAAGAAGAAGGATCCAATGTACTACAATCTAGCCAGTCAAAGGACCCCAAAACTCTCAAGCTGTAGTATCTCAACATCAACAACAACAACTGCAGCCGTTTCTAGTCCACTTCTCTCAAACATGTTGCAATTCATGCCTGGGGTTTGTCATTTCATTCCTACGCTGGGCATTGCCGATTGGTGATGGAGACTTTAGTCTGATCGCTTACAGAAAACTAACCTATTATGGGTGGCCTAATCATGGTGATACACAAATACTTTTACCACGTCAAGGTATTCCCACTCAGAAAGGGTTATATATATATATATATATATATATATATATATATATATATATATATATATATATATATATATATATATATATATATATATATATATATGTATATGCGTGTGGGTGTATGCAGTCTGCCTATCTATCTACCTGTCAGCGGCCGTTTTTCTCTCACCAATACCTTCCTTCGAAGTTCATTTAATAACTTTGCTCAAACTTCCCCTCCCAAAAACAAGTGACCTCGACGGAGTTTACGAGATACAAGGCATATTAACTTCACCCGAAATGTGTCCAATATTAAGCTTCGATATTTGATAAACGATGGTATGAAAGCTGTAGTAGGGGGCTTTTCACTTTCTTAAGGCAAATTCGTCTAATGAGAAGCGTTGCACAAATATGTTCTTTTGATGATTTTTAATTCCGTCACGGATCAGTCAAGTGTTTTAAAGGTCCATCGTCTGTTTTCCCCTCTAATATATTAGGATGATAAATATATCAGTTATTGATTACTGATTACGATATCACCCCAAACGGTCCATACTTGCACAGTCGTCGTATCTTTCCATATCTCTACCACAAGGTCATCATTTCTTCACACTAAACAGAATATTGATTATTGAGTTCCATCTAGTTGTACTACTTCATTGTCAACAATCACAACTTTATTCCATAATGTATTGTTGGCTAAACAGAAAAATTAGCGTTCTGGTACCTGCGTTTTTGAGTAACCAGTTTATTTTGAAAATCCGAGCAGATACCAATTTCTGAGACGGCCGAAGGGGAGACAACGGGGTTTATGTATACAATACTTACCAAAAATAGAAAAAATGAAGAGAAGGTAAAAAGCAACCGAATAGCCCCTTTGAAAAGTTGTGCAAACAGTATTGATAAAATAAATATTTTTCATTATGAAAACTATTGAAGTCACTGAAAGGTTCCAATATTCTGGCCGGTGAAATCCGAAGAGATGTGCCAAGTATCAAATGGCATCTATATATTCTTATTAGAGTCTAATATCAGTGTTAAACTGTGGAGCAAATGAGAAGGATATTCGCCTATCAATGTAGGTAAAAAAAAAAAAAATAAATAAAATAAAAAAAAAAAAATTAAAAAAAAAAAAACTGAGGAATTTGTCAAAGGTCAATATTTTATCAAAAATATAAAAAAGAAGAAGCAAATTATGGAGAAAAAAAAACTCTTGGATAAATTTGTATCTAATCGCTGCAAACTCAAGAAATTTTTTATTTGCAACCACTTTTGAATAAACTATATTACAAACACTTTTTATTTCCTTCAGTAATAACATTCAAATCACATCTTACAATTCCTGTATATAACTAATATCAATAACAAAAAGATATCTACAAAAACCTCACAAGTATTTGTAATATATTTGAAAGGAAAATAAAAGCATTTCACATGTACACATTTATTGAAATCTGACAAGTAAGAATAATGATATGTACAATGATAATGATAGTTTAACATGAATGCACAAATAATTAGTTGTGTAGACGCATATTACCTGAATTTGACTAATCTGGACGCTCTTTTACATACAAAGTTTATAGGCTGACAGACATTCCAACACCCATATATATATATATATATATATATATATATATATATATATATATATATATATATATATATATATATATATATATATATATACAGTATATATACAGATTATATATATATATATATATATATATATATATATATATATATATATATATATATATATATATATGTTTGTGTGTGCGTACGTGTGTGTGTGCGTGCGTGTGTGTGTGCATGGGTGTGTAAAGATGCGAATTTATACATGTACAAAATAAAACCTTATAGGTTGCACATGTCGTGAATTAATTTCTGAAATTGGACCATATAGCTCGACCCTGGGGTCTGTGAGGCCATTCAGTGAGGTGAATGTAACTGGTAATCTCATTATTCGTCTTACCTTTGTTTTTGTTTTTTAATTATTTCAGTGGTTATCAGGTATCAGGCCGTTTTTATTACGAGGAACCTACTTTATTTGTTAACTAACATTTAAGCAATATCTTACAGTTCCTTTAAAAAACGATAATGAAGATAAATCTTTATTAGGGATAAAAAAACTCAGCAATAATGAACCTCTTCCTTCTTTTTTACAAGGCTTCGTTATAGACAATTGTCAATCTTCCGGGAAGTTTAATTTTGGGATGCGCCTTTTATTGGACTTCCTGTTGATGGGCTTTTTAATTTCGGAGGAATTTCGAGTAAAAAAAAAAAAGAAAAAGAAAATAATTCTGAATAAAAATCCAATTAGACCTTCAGATCTTCCTTGCTCGGCTCGGCTGTTATTCTACGCAGCCAATTCAGTTTTTCATTGCAATAAATATTCGATTATTAAGGCCATTT
>NC_090736.1:68921273-68928773 GCF_036898095.1 Palaemon carinicauda
AAATGGAGAAATCGTTTGGCCGAATGCTGATTTTAGCGGCGAACATGGCCTGGAATTTCAGCCTGCTGAGCGTAGGAATGGGCTGACTGACTTTGAGCCCGTATCGGCGCGTGCCTCAGCCAATCAGGGAGCTCGGATACCTCTCTCAGCCCAGTCCACTGAGCGAGAGAGGAGCCTGTCTGATTTTTTGGCTGGTTCGGAGCGCGTCCTGACCAATCAGGATCCAGGATTCCTTCCTACCTCTCAGCCTGGGAGGCCGAGCTGAGCTTGTCGTACATCTGCCACCCGAACTTACAACCTCCGCTCGACCAATCAAAATTCGAGGCCCCTCTCTACGAACCAGAGCCGGGATATATTAGGACCCAGATCTAGTCAGAGCCTCACTTCTCGCCTGAAGACGGAGCTAGCTGTTCCGAAATGCGTCGCAACCCACTCCTGACTTTACCTGTTGTAATTTTCGAGCATTACTTGTACTTGTATTAATTACATCCAGCCTTAACCTGATTTGTATCCTTCACCCTGATGAGCTTCGCCAACTTGCTAGCTGAATGTAGCAATCCTGAAAAAAGAATTTTCCGAAGAATGGAGAAATTGGACAATAAAAATAATAATAAATATCCCCTATATAAAAAAGAGCAAGGGTCTGGCAAATATATATATATATATATATATATATATATATATATATATATATATATATATATATATATATATATATATATATATATATATATATATATATATATTATATATATATATATATATATATATATATATATATATATATATATATATATATATATATATATATATATATATATATATATATATATATATATATATATATATATTTATTCCTTTCCGATCATGCACAGCAGCATTGCCAAATAAACTGTAGTTGGGATTGGGGGAGAAGGCGAGAAGGGTTGAAATCTGTGTGTCTGTGTGCATGTGTGTGTGCGTGTCTGCCGATCAATCTAAATATTTAATAAAGCTATCATTTTATGACTGGTCGAGTACACTAATAACAATAATGATAATGAAGTTGACAATTCGTTTCTATGTTACAACAGACGCTTGCTTACTGAGATATGGCATTACTATATTTGATGGTTAACAGACAGCTATGAAGTATATATATATATATATATATATATATATATATATATATATATATATATATATATATATATATATATATATATATATATATATATATATATATATATATATACGCACACATGATATATATAGTTATTATATATGTATGTGGGAGTGAGTGGTTGTGTATTTAGTTATTCAATATAAGATACCTTTCCCTACTAACATAAATATAACAATTCTTTGCAAAAGATTCAATTCTTTCTCAAGTGATTTTCAAATACAGTAAAGGTTTCGGACCCACCAAACCTTCTCCCTTCTGTGTGTGTGTGTGAGAGAGAGAGAGAGAGAGAGAGAGAGAGAGAGAGAGAGAGAGAGAGAGAGAGAGAGAGAGAGAGAGAGACCCTCCAGGCGAATGAAATATATATAACACCAACTTTGTATGTTATTGTTTTATTCAATGCATGTCACTATACATTACTATTCATAATTAAATTATTTTTTAGCCCGAATAATATGGAACGTTTTCATATCCAGGTACGCGTATATATTTTCTTTAGAAAATAACATTGAAAATGACATGAAAACATATTTCGTTTATTTTTTTATTAATTCATTGATGAATGGATTTCTGTATATTCATGTAGTTCAATTTCTTTATCTTATTGCTTGAGTAAATAAGATCTGTTATTTTTCTTTTTTCCTAGCGTACTTTTACTTTAGGCTTTTTGATATAGAATACATTTTCGAATAGTTAAAGCACCAATTGTATTAGATATACTTGTTTTTCAAAGACAATTTAACTTTGCATAAAAATAATTAATAAACCATTACAAAAGGATAAGCCATTACAAGAACTAACCACCAGGAAATGGCAGCAAAATATCAGTAATAAATAATTCCAAAATACATCACAAGCACGATCTAGTCAACCAGTCAGTTAAGGCAAAAGCAATATACGAATTAACGATAAGCTCCACGCCGAGTTTTCCTGCTGACTTCTAAATGAAGAGGAGGCAGCCGACTTTAATGAAGACCAGCTATCAGAGATACCTTTTCCGCTTAACACACGATTCATAATACGTGCTCTGCCCATTTCAATGCACCAGGATTGGACACAGCAGCCGAAAATGAATTTTGGACGATATAACAGGGTTGTGGTGGCCTACTGGAAACGTCCCAAACTGGTGATCTGCCTCTCGAGCTCGTTTGTTTCTTGTAGTGTCTACAACCTCATTATCTGTGTGAGCTAAGGATGGTGGGTTTGAGGAGCCTTTAGGTCTACATGTTGAGTCATCAGCGGTCATTGCCTGGCCATCCTGACCTACTTAGTTGCAGGGGGTATTGGGCGCTGATCATATGGATATGTGATCAGTCTCCAGGGCATTGTCCAGTTAGTTAAGGCAATGTCACTGTCCCTTGCCTCTGCCATTCATGAGTGGCCTTTAAACCCTTATTGTAGATATCTGTCACCAAGCTTAAGAGGTTCAACAGACATCATAGTTACTTTTATGATACCGAGTATGAAGGCTTAAGAGATATCTTTAGGGTTAAAGGAGTGATGGTTTAAAAGTCACTCATGAGTGGCAGAGGTCGAGGAATGGTTATTTTGCCTTTGCACAATGTCATACATCAAACCTCAAGCAAAGAACAAATAATGGCTGCTGATGCACCGGCAGACCTTCTTAGTACTTCAAATCCCCCAAATCTCAGTTCACAAGGATGTTAAGGTTGTGGTCACTAACGAAAACTATTAAGGTGTGAGCGTGGCACAAACTCAGAACCCAAAGTTTGTGAGTCCCAGACTTTTCCACTATGGTACCACAGCACTGTTCATAAAGACTTAAGAGGTTGAGGATATAGGCTATTTTTGTTGTTAAAGTTTAAGACTTGATAGAGATTGTAGTTTATATGTTCCAGAGATTTAAGACTTGACAGAAATTGTAGTTTTTCTTACCAAAATCTAGTAGCTAACAGTTTGTAGTTTTTATGTTACAACACTTTAAGACTTGACAGAGATGGTAGTTTTTATGTTACCGCACTTTAAGACTTGACATATTGTATTTTTTATGTTATGCAACTTTAAGACTTGACAGAGATTGTAGTTTTCATGTTACCGTTCTTTAAGACTTGAAAGAGATTGTATTTTTTATGTTACCGTGCTTAAGACATGACAGATATTATAGTTTTTAAGTTACCACACTTTAAAACTGTACAGAGATTGTAGTTTTCATGTTTCCGGGAGAGATTGCATTATTTATGATATGCATCTTTAAGACTTGACATAGAATGCAGTTTTATGTTACCGTTCTTTAAGACTTGGCAGAGATTGCAGCTTTTATATTACCGAGCTTTAGGACTTGACAGAGGTTGTAGTATTTATGTTACCGAGATTCAAGACTTGGCAGAGATAGTAGTTTTCATGTAACTTCACTTTAAGACTTAACAAAGGTCGTGGTTTTTATGTTACTGAGATTGTAGTTTTTATGTTACGGGACATTAACTTTAAGACTTGCCAAGGACTGCAGTTTTCCTGTTACCTTTCTTTAAGACTTGACAGAAATTGTAGCTTTCATGTTACCGTGCTTTAAGACTTGACGGAAATGATATTTTCCATGTTACCGGGCTTTAAGACTCTACAGAGATTAGAGTATTTATGCTACCGAGATTTAAGACTTGACAGAGATTGGATTGTAGTTTCTATGTTACCGAGCTTTAAGACTTGATAAAAATTGTAATTTTAGGTTACCGGACTTCACGACTTGACCGAGATTGTAGTTTTTATGATACTATGCTTTAAGACTTGACAGGGATTATAGTTTTCATGTTATTTCACTTTAAGACTTGACCGAGCCTGTAGTTTTTATGTTACTGCACTTTAAGACTTGACAGTTATTGTATTTATGTTACCAAGCTTTAAGTCTTGATAAAGATTGTAGAATTTATGTCTCTGAGCTTTAAGACTTGACAGAGATTATAGTTTACATCATACCGAGCTTTAAGTCTTATCGGAGATTGTAGGATTTATGTTACTGATCTTTAAGACTTGACAGAGATTGAAGTTTTTGTGCTACCAACCTTTAACACTTGACAGAGATTGTAGTATTTATGTTACCAAGCTTTAAGACTTGACAGAGATGGAGTATCTATGCTACCGAGGTTTAAGACTTGACAGCGATTGTAGTATTTATGTTACCAAGCTTTAAGACATGACAGAGATTGTAGTATTTATGTTATCAAGCTTTAAGACTTGACAGATATGGAGTATCTATGCTACCGAGGTTTAAGACTTGACAGAGATTGTAGTATCTATGTTACCAAGTTTTAAGACTTGACAGAGATTGTAGTATTTATGTTACCAAGCTTTAAGACTTGACAAAGATTTTAGTATTTATGTTACCGAGCTTTAAGACTTGACAGAGATTCTTTTCATTGTCATGTTAAAGAGCTTAAAGCCTTAATTAACCAAGACTATAGTTGTTAACGAGCTGAAATACTTTGTTAAGATTGTAGTTATCATTCTAAAACTGAAATAAAGACTTAATAGCTATCATATTCATATTCATGTCATTGAGCTTAAAGGTTTATCAGTTTGTAATTATCTTTATACTGCCGAGCTTCAGGAATTCATAGACACTATAGTTACCCTTATCTTGCCGGATTTAAAGATTTACCAATTACTGTAGTTATCTTTATGTCAACCGACATAAAGACAAACAAATATTGTCGTTATCTATATTACTGTACTTAGACTTGATAGGTTTTATAGGTATGTTTACAGAGTTTAAAGACTACTCATATATTGTAATTAATTTTACGTTGCCAAGCCTAAGGTCATAACAGACATTGAAGTTATCATTAGAGTTAACTAACAAATATGCAACACGTTAATTGTTAGGATTATTCATAATTATCAAAAATTACATTTAAACATTTTAAAATCCTATTTCCTATTTATCCAACCTGACATCCTTTCGTGTGTCATTATCTTATTTCTCTATAAACTCCCCAGTAATGTGATCGTACCTGAAGGTTGTCCAGCTGCTGATGACGTATTAGAAGGAGCATCGTTATTTGAAGGGACGTTTCTCCTTGGAGTAAATCTTGGAGACACATTGAAGTGCTCTATGTTGTCCATCTCGTGAAGGTGGAATTTTTCAGTTGCAATCGAGTCTAGTCTAACTGTTGGCTCAGGTCTGAGGTCCTGCAGGGTGAAGCACGGGGTCAGGTCAGGCTTCATGTCCTGTCACAAATAAACAGGTGAAGTCGATAGAGATATCATGGGAGATAATAGGAAACTTTCAATTATGATTAGCGGGTTATTTTCTACCTTCTTTAATTTTGTAAAAGTAAGGTGGTATAGTTTCAAAATTCAATATGGTATATAGGCTACACACACACACACACACACACACACACACACACACACACATATATATATATATATATATATATATTATATATATATATATATATATATATATATATATATATATATATATATATATATATATATATATATATATAAACATCCCTTTCTGAGTGGGGATAACTTGACGCGGTCAAAAGGGCTTGCGTATCGCCATGATCAGCAAAGCTGTACTAGTTAGGGTCACCCATACTAGGTTGGTTTGCTGTGAGCGATCAGACAAAAATCTCCCACCATCACCTATCCACATTGCAGTCTAATGAAAACTGGCCAAACCCTAAACATAAATTGACATGTCTGAGTCCTTTGTCTTGTAATGGACTAGAAACGGCAACATTTGTTGGTCTCTCTCTATCTCTCTCTCTCTCTCTCTCTCTCTCTCTCTCTCTCTCTCTCTCTCTCTCTCTCTCTCTCTCTCTCTCTCTCTCTCTAAATAGATAACTAAATAAATAAATAAATAAATAAGCTTTAAAAAAATAAATAAATTTCCTACTTCGAGGCCTCCTGACACCAAACTCTTATCTTTCTCCTTCACCAACTTTATTTCTCCAAACTCACCTTAATCACCCGAATCTTTTCCCCCAAATCCATGTATCTTCAGCTTCTGCAAACTTTTCCTAACATCCATTATTTTTATTACCATACGTTCACATATTTCTGTAGTTTTTAATCAATCATTGAATGAGTGTTCAGAAGGCAGCATTTTATTTTACAGTTTAAAGATCGCTCATGATTGGCAGAGGCAAGGGACAGGTCAATCTCCCAAGTCAGGACCTAGGAGGGCCAGGCAATGACTGCCGATGACACAGCAGGTATACGTATAGACTAACTCACCATCCCTAGGTCACAGGGTTGGTGAAGTTGTGGACACCTCGAGAAACTATTAGGCTTGGCAGTTCTCGAACTCCGGATTCCTAGATTCCTAGAAGTTTCCAATAGCCTACCACAGGCCTTGTACTTTATGATCAGATATGTGCTCTCCTCTTCTTTGTACTTGGAGAAGTGTCTCGTTATGTGTAAAACTTTGCAATAATTTAAGCTGCAATCTTCTTCGGTGTGTTCTGTTAAGGGACAAATTTTTGATATTGGATCTTCGTCATACTCGGTATGGATTGGATTTATATATTTTGGGCATGTTCGCACATTGTAATACGTACTGGGTGAATATGGCTTATCATCATCACATATTTGTATATTCCTTCTGTTCTGTGATATTATCTTAAGTAAAATTTCATCCCTTTAATCTAAGATTTTGGTAAAGGAATATTTAAGGAATAATTAAACAAAATTACCGTATCTATCAGCCATTTTTACTGGTTTATTAAATGCGTGTGATACCCCTAATTACAAACTTCACCTAGAATGTAATCTACCGAGTTACATACATAACATTTTAATCTATTTGCTGGTATTCCAACATGATACATCAACACACACTAAATCCTTTTGTCATAACTACAATCATTTTTTCTCTGTCTAAATTCTCTACATTTTTATTTCATCACTGAATTCCACCCTTCTAAACCTATCTACTTTCAATCTCCGACCATTTGGTCTACAGCTTTTTCCCTACAAGATCTCTGGGTTTTTCCAACATTCCTGGACCGGCAACACTCTACACAAGCGTTCATTAATCTTTGCAGTCTGGGGGAAAATATCCAGTTTTTTGTTTTTTTAAGGAAATATAGCCGATATTATTAACTTTATTCCTCATAAATTTAATTAATTTATTTTTTCAGTATTTTTGGAATATCACAGTAGTGTATTAGTATACATAGTTTTTATTTATATTATAATGTAGTTATAACATTTTTTTCATAACTATTTATGGTAATTTTTGTTATTATTTATTTACTTTTTTTTCTTTCACTGGTTGGAGACAAGAACAAGTTTGCTCACCTAGCCTCTCTCCACCCAAACAAAGACCAGGGAGGACCAGGCAATGGTTACTAATGTCTAACCAAGTAGAT
>NC_090736.1:68933773-68946273 GCF_036898095.1 Palaemon carinicauda
ATATATTAGAATACACGCTGTATATATATGAATATACGAGTACATACATATGATATATATACATATATGAATGTGTGAATATATATACATATATATTCATATATATATATATATATATATATATATATATATATATATATATATATATATATATATATGTATATGTATATATATATATATATATATATATATATATATATATATATATATATATATATATATATAATTTGTGAATTAATAAAAACATTGATACAATGGTCTCAAAATTATAAAAGATTATGGCATATAACGATATTTGAATTATCTATTATGAATAAACTTACATATCCAAATGTACGGACGAGTGTGAATGACAAATAAGAGATTTTATGCTATCTTAAGTACTGGATTATGTAAGTAAGAAATAGTTACAGTGTTATAATAAAAACAAATTCAGCCGCTAATTTGCCTTGCTATACTGGCTAAAACTATCTAATTCAGAAGTATCTCTACTTATTAAGTATAAGTAAACAGAAAGGACCAACCATATTGAAAAAAATGGCCATCATGTTGGATTTTCTATTGGCAAATCGGACAGATTTGATTACTATCACTTCGAGGTCTATTCTTGCTTATATCATTATTTGTACGATTCTTCTTAATAGCAACTATTCAATTTACACGTAATCGTGATATTGCTGTTTTCTGCTGTACTGCAAAACTCAAATTACTATTATGTGCCTTACTACAAAACTAATACAGTCGTTATCTGCTGTACTACAAATCTCATACGGCTGTTATCGCTGTACTACAAAACTGACATAATGAACTAATAGAAGGGACACTTGTTTACCTGGTATCCATCATAGGTCCACGAAGCCCATTTCATCTTGCACGACTGGATATCAAAGAGGAAATGCTCCACGTTCATGTCACAGGAGGATATGTAGATGCCGTGCGAGAGCCATGTCACTTCTCCCGCCGAAGTCACGATGACGTTCGTGTTAATGGTGGCTGACATATACTGGGAGTCGGCGCTGGCGAGGAAAAAGAACACGGTGGTGATTAGAATGATGGTGAATTACTCTATAATGAGAAGAAGGAAGAAAGGAAACTGGAATAGAATAAGGAGAAGAAAATTATAACAATTCTAACGGTTCCAATACTGTGATGTTGGAATGTGGCTGAAAATGACCAAATAAATTCTGATTAATTTGACGTAGGAATTTGGCAATGTAAAGAGGAAATATGCAATTTTTGATTAAGGCAAATAGGGCAGATGATCTTAAAAGAAAAAAATACTAATGCAATGTAATTCAGCAAAAAACTTTATGCATTAGTGGAAACTCTCTCTCTCTCTCTCTCTCTCTCTCTCTCTCTCTCCTCTCTCTCTCTCTCTCTCTCTCTCTCTCTCTCTCTCTCTCTCTCTCTTCCAATTCTAAAATGAGTGCTGCCTGAAAGGTAAAGTTTTTCTCACTCTCTGCAATACCAAAGGATGAAGTTGATATCTTTGCATTTACTTCTATATATCTATATACATATATATTTATGTATATACAGTAGGTATACGTAATCATCTATATACAAATATATATATATATATATATATATATATATATATATATATATATATATATATATATATATATATATATATATATATATATATATATATATATATATATATATATATATATATATATATATATATATATATATATAAATATATATATATATATATATATATATATATATATATATATATATATATATATATATATATATATATATATATATATATATATATATATATATATATATTTATATATATATATATATATATATATATATATATATATATATATATATATATATATATATATATATATATATATATATATATATATATATATATATATATATATATATATTCAAATCAGTCATATGTCTCAACAAATTAATGTCTGGCTTCTCTTACCGACTTCGGGATCAGAGCCTCAGGCGGAACCACTCAAGGACAGTGGCTTCTAACCGGCCTGGAATCGAACCCTGGTGCAGGGAACTTGTAACAACAGCGACATACCACATATCAATAAAGCAAGATAAAAGTGAATTAATTCAGGGTAATTACAGGTTTCCTGGTTCAGGGTTCGATGCCCGGCCGGTCAAGAAGCTATTGTCTTTGAGTGGTTCCGCCTGGGCTCTGATCTCGAGGTCGGTAAGAGAAGCCAGATATTAATGTATCAAAATATATGGCTTATTGGAATATGAAAAATATGTCTAAATATGCAAAATTTATCATTTATCGAATGCCAAGTAAAAACATACTAATTAGCTAAGTTGGTGATGATTGGTTGATTTCCATTCTAAGTACAAAAAAACCTGAACTCAACAGGTATAAGTAGAGAAGAATTGTCATTGACTTATATTTTCCTTCATGGCTAGGTGATATATCACCGTTGTTACAAGTTTCCTGGACCAGGGTTCAATTCCCGGCCGGTCAAAACCTATTGTTTTAGAGTGGTTCCGACTGGGGCTCGATCCCGAGGTCAGTAAGAGAATCCAGACTTTAATATATCAAAATATAAGGCTTATTTGAATCTGAAAAACACGTCTAAATGTGCAAACACTACCATTAACGGAATGCCAAGTACAGACGTACAAATTAGCTACGATGGTGAACATGGGTTGGTTTAAATCCTAAGTGAAAAAAAAAATAAATAAATAAAAAATAAATAAAAAAAATAAAAAAATAAAACTCAATTCGACATGTATAGGTACAAAAGAATTGTCACTGACTTTTATTTTTCTTCGTGGCTAAGTGGTATGTCATCGTTGTTACAAGTTTCCTGGAGCAGGGTTCGATTCCAGGCAGGTCGAAAGCTATTGTCTTTGAGTGGTTCCGCCTTGGGCTCTAATCCCGAAGTTGGTAAGAGAATCCAGACTTATTTGAATATGAAAAAAACGTCTAAATGTGCAAAATTTATCATATATATATATATATATATATATATATATATATATATATATATATATATATATATATATATATATAATATATATATATATATATATATATATATATATATATATATATATATAGATAGATAGATAGATAGATAGATAGATAGATAGATACGTGTGTGTGTTTGTGAATTAGTAAAGCCTTCCATCTGATAACATATACATATGTGTTAGATATATATGTAGATGTGTACGTATGTGTGTTATTAATAGTTAAAACGATCTCTTTACCTCTCGATTTCCATTCACTTGATGCACTAACCTTTGAATCCAGATTAGACTTGAGTTTAAGTAAACACGAAGACACGAATCCATGTTCACCATATTAATATTAACAATATGCAACCACATCTGGTCTATAGTACTTATATGATATTCTATTTTATTCTATTTTTTTTTTCTTTTTTTTTCTTTTTTTGACATATCAACAATCTTTGAATCTTCGTTATTTATTGTATTAGTGCACTCTTGTTCGCAGAATTCTAATTATATGTAACTAGTCTTTTCTTAATTATTCTTAAATGTTTGAAACACGTCGTTATAAAATTGATCCATATTTCATAAACACAAAGATTTTGCAAAATATGAATCTGTTACTAATTTCCAATACCATCAAAGCTACATAATATGACAATTAACTCGTCAAAATTATCAATGCAACCTAATCATGCAGCAATATGTTGACCATGTTTTCACATTTCATGGGGCCACCAGATCCTTATATTTCGAAAATCCCATAAAATTTCCATCATTTTCAACCTTTGTCACTTTAAACATCTTACGATCTAAGACCTGGATCTTCCGGTACAACGTATTGATCTTAATACAAAGTTTTTACGAAGTCAGTATATGATATTATACATTTTTTTTTACTCGGGCTCAGTTTCATTATTCATCCATTAAAAAAAAAAAAAAAAAATAAAAAAAAAATTCTGAAGATATTGTAAATTCCTCACATGACCCAGTTTCTCAGTCTTCTCACGATACACAAAAGAACGAGCTACGCTTCTCACGACATAAGTTACAACGAGCTACAAATTTTCACAGCACACATACAAATGAGTAAAGCTTCTCACAGCACACATACAAATGTTTATAGCTTATCATAACACACGTATAAACGAACTACAACTTCTGATAACACATATATGAATGAGCTACGGTTTCTCACAACACATGTACAAATGAGCTAACTTCTCATGACACACATGACCGAGCTCTGACTTCTCATGACACACATAAAACGAGCTAAGGTTTCTCACAGCACATGTACAAATGAGCTACAATTTCTCACACTACACATACAAATGACTACAGCTTCTCATAACACATGTATAAACGAGCTACAACTTTTCACGACACATATACGAATGAGCTACGGTTTCTCACAACACATGTACAAATGAGCTACAACTTTTCACAGCAAACATATGAATGACTACAGCTTCTCATAACACATGTATAAATAAGTTACAACTCCTCACGACACATATACGGATGAGCTACAGTTTCTCACAACACATGTACAAATGAGCTACAACTTTTCACAGCACACATATGAATGACTACAGCTTCTCATAACACATGTATAAATAAGTTACAACTTCTTACCACACATATACGAATAGCTACGTTTTCTCACAACACATGTACAGACGAGCTACAACTTCTCACAGCATACATACGAATGACTACAGCTCCTCAAAACACATGTATAAACGAGCTATATCTTCTCAAGACAAATACGAAAGAGCTACGTTTTCTCACAACACATGTACAGACGAGCTACAACTTCTCACAGCATACATACGAATGACTACAGCTCCTCAAAACACATGTATAAACGAGCTATATCTTCTCAAGACAAATAGGAAAGAGCTACGGTTTCTCAAAACACAAGTACACACGAGCTAAAACCTCTTACGACACACATGAACAAGCTATGACTTTGCATGACACATTTATGAACGAGCTACAACTTCTCACAACACATATACAAAGGATCTATGTCTTCTCACGATATATGTACAAATGAGCTAAGGCTTCTCAATACACATGTATAAACGAGCTAAAGCTTCTCAATACAGATGTATAAACGAGCTACAAATTCTCACGACATACATAAAAATGAGCTACTATTTCTGAAGACACACGTACGAATGAGATACATCGTTTCACAACGCATATACGAATGAGCTACGACTTTTCCCGATATATTTGCAAACAAGCTACTATTCGTGAAAAACGTGCGAGTGAGCTGACTTCTAATGACACACTTGCCAACAAGCTACTACTTCACATGACACACATGCAATGGAGCTATGATCTCTCCTGAAACACGTACTGTATGAACAAGTTATGTCTTCTGACCATAGATAAGAATGAGCTACTACTTCTCATGACACGTGTGAATAAGCTATGACTTCTCTCGACGCACATATGAACAGGCTAAAACTTCTCATGACACACATGCGAACGAGAAATGACTTCTAACAACGCTCATTTGATCAATATGAATTCTCTCACCAAATAACGAATGAACTATGCTCACAGCATGTACTAACGAACTGCGACTCCTCACGACATACAAACCTACGAGCTATGTCTTTTCACGACACAATTGCAAAGGAGCTAAATCTTCTCACGGCACATGCACGAGCGAACAGCATCTTCTCACTACACACGTATGAATGAGCAACAACTTATCGCAACAGCATGAGCAAGCAGCGACTTCTCATGACACACATACGAACAAGCTACATCTTCTCATGACACATGTATGAACAAAGAACGTCTTCTCTCAACACAAGAACAAACGAGCTACATCTTCTTAAGACACATGAACGAATGAGCTACTACTTCTCATGACACACGTACCAACTAACTACTGCTTTCCACAACAAACGTACGAATGAGCTACTTATCCTCACAGCACATAAAAATGAGCTATGTCTTCTTAAGACACACATACGAACGAGCTATGTCGCCTCACCACACATGTACGTATGACCTATGATTTCTATGAACAAACATACAAATGAGCTACTAATTGTCACGACATATGTGTGATTGTGCTACGGCTTCTCACAACATATGAGATACGTCTTCTCATAAGAATCATACATATGGGCTTCTACTTTTCACGACATATGTAGGAATGAGTACGACTTATCACAACACAGGCATAAACGAGATATAACTTCTCACAATGCACATATGAATAAAATACTACTTCTCAAGACTCACCTATGAATAAGCTACATCTTTTTAAGACACATGAACGAGTGGCATTTGGATATCCCCATGTATATATGAGTCTCTCCCTATATAAATACGAGTCCCTCTCCCATCCAGGTAATTTGAGGCAGCCAAATATATTCTTGCTCCATCGTTTGACTTTCCTCAGGCATTTCAACTTTAAAACCGTAAAAACTCAAGCATAAACACCACAGCCACAACTATTTAAGAATATATTTACATCTTACTTTCTCGACAGAATTTTCCAGAGGAAATTGCTTCTCCCCTTAGAAAACATATCCCCACTGTTTGTACCGGATAGATGTCAGCTATATATATTTCATTTTGATGATAAATGATTAAAGATGGCATATAGAGGTAGATAGCTTAATGAGATAGATAAATAGATTGATGAATGAACGAATGAATAAATGAATAGAAAAACTCTTAAAAAATAAATTAATAGATAAATAAAAAGGGCGTAGGAGCGTCTTTTTGGGTGGCTGGGGTCTAAAGTTTGAGAAGTCCTTGTCGACAAGGAAACAACTTTAGATGCGATTTCCTGGAATCTGATTTTTCGCTATAAATTCATTCTAATATTGATCAAGT
Organism: Palaemon carinicauda; assembly: GCF_036898095.1. NCBI lineage: Eukaryota > Metazoa > Arthropoda > Malacostraca > Decapoda > Palaemonidae > Palaemon > Palaemon carinicauda. The sequence goes on from NC_090736.1 coordinate 68,940,623, forward strand.
TAGGGCTCTCAGTTTTCTAATCTTACAATATTTTAATTAACATTTATTATATCTATCATCTATTCTTTAGTTCCAATTTCATCTAAGTTTTCAACAACTTTTATATTTTTAATTTTGTGTAATGTCTAATTCACAGAAGACAATCATCTGATCTTTAAACTGATATTAATAATATTGGTCTTTGGTTTTAAACTATGGTGAAAAGGTAGGAAGAAGATGAGATCCTCACAAACAGAGAAGTACTTCATAGACTTGTAATGCTTCAATGGTCATAAAAATCAAGGTTTTTAAAATACCTTTCAATTAGCAAAACTATTCACACATACACAAACATACTCACACACACGTATATATATATATATATATATATATATATATATATATATATATATATATATGAATATATATATATATATATATATATATATATATATATATATATATATATATATATATATATATATATATATATATATATATATATATATATGTGTGTGTGTGTGTGTATGTGTGTGTGTGTGTGTGTGTATGTGTGTGTGTGTCTGTGTGTGTGGCGAATAGAAAAGGCTAACTTTGGAAACTGAACCTATAACGTACAATGTCACGACCCTGTATAGGGAAGAAGATCTTGATGCGTTACTAGAAGAGGTGAAATAAATAAATTGGGTTATAATACGATTAAGAGAAATTAGAATAACTGAGGAATCTTATATAGAGTTAAAAGAGGGTCATATCTTTTGCTTCAGATGACATGAAAGGAACAAAGAAAATAGAGTGGGTTTTCTTACTGATAAAAATCACGCAGGTAACAGAAGAATTATGTAGTATCAGTGATAGAATTGAGTAACAAATTAATCAAAAAAAGTATAAAATAAAGATAATTCAAACGTATACATCAACAACATCTAATACAGAGAAGGAGAGAAAAACTTTTTATAAAGATCTGGAGATATCTTCAAAAAAAGCAAAAGACTATTTACCTTTGTTTAGAATGATTTCTCTGTAAAGGAAGTCAAAAGAAGACAGGAGAATCAGCTGTAGGGAAATTTGGAGTTGGCACAAGAGACATTATAGGAGACATGCTTGTAAAATTTCCTGAAAAAAAAATTTAATCATGAACACCTTTTTTTTTTCGTTATAAAAATGAACATAGAATATGGAGATGGAGAAGCCCAAATCTAGAAAAGAAAAAACGAAAGAGATTTAATTTTCAGTGATGAAGTTAATATAGCCAAAAATGTAACAGTGTTAAATAGATTAAAGTCAAACGACCATAGAATTTTGGAAGTAAAATTTGTCTAGATCAGCGAAAAAGATGGGTGGAAATACTCCAAAACAAGATCAAGGGAAACTATTAGAAAACCCCCCAAAAACTCGGATAAAGAAAAAATTGGAAATGAGGGTAAAATTCAAGAGAGATAAAATAGAATTAGCATAACTATCCAAAAAATAAAAAAACTAGAAATACAAGAAATATAATAACACAATCAGCGCAAAATTGAAGAAACACTAAAGAAATGAAGAAGCATCAAGTAAATGAAAAGTAGACTTGGAGCAAGGTGCTAATAGATATTTTTTTTTAACGGATGAAAATGGGTATGTCAACAAAGATGGAGTAATAGAAATTGCAGATGATTTCTGTACAATGCTATACAATATTGATATAAGAAATAACTTTGCCAATAGAAATAATGGAACTCTGATACGGTACCGAAAGTAAGAGTAGAAGTAAAGAAAGCATTTAAAAGGCATGTAAAGAGACAAAGCCGAAGATGGCATAATAAATGATTTGATAACAGATGGAGGATATTTCACATTAGTAAATTTCACTGAACTTTGAACAAAATGTTTGCAAAAGTGCTCTAAAGCCTCAGCTTGGAAAAAGCAATTATCAGTCATCATTCATAAAAGGAGACATAAAAGACCTGAAAAATTATCGCCTAATAAGTTTACTCTCAGTAATATAAGAAAAGATCATGATAGGCAAAATGGAAAGAAAGCTAAACTTTAATCAGCCGAGAGAGCAGACAGGTTTTAGAGGTGGGTATTCATCAACTGACCAGATCCATATAATTAACCAGTTAATGGGAAAATGAAAAACCACCATGTAAGGCATTTAAAGACTATGACAAAGCTTTCATTCTGTCAAAACTTTAGCAGTAATGAAAACCTTAAAAGACAAGGAATAGATAATACTTTGGTTAGAACAGTTGAAGATACTAGCAGTACACCAATCCTAAAATTACACAAATTTAGTGAGAAAATTTAAATGGAGAAAAAGGTAGGGAATTAGACCTCTCTCTCTCTCTCTCTCTCTCTCTCTCTCTCTCTCTCTCTCTCTCTCTCTCTCTCTCTCTCTCTCTCTCTCTCTCTCTCTCTCTCTCTCTCTCTCTTAACTTTTTAAGAATTTATATTGGGAAAATGTAGGAATTGACTTCAATGGGGAATACCTTAAAAACTGAAGATTTACAGATGACTTACTTCTATTTTGTGAATAATGGAAGGAATTGTAAAAGATGATGGAAGATTTAAATAGATAAAGCAGATATTAAAAATGAATATGAGCAAACCTTAGATGATATTCAATGTAGATGCAGACAGATATCAAATAAAGGTTACGGACGAACCTCTGGAAATTTTTAATGAATATACATAATTAGGAAAGCCAGTAAGTGTTTCTCCAGGACTTGAGACCAAAATTGGACGATGGATAAGCATGGAATAGAGAGATTTTGGTTAACAAAAAGATATTATGAAAAGTAAAATGCCACTTCTCTAAAAAAGAAAAAATTTCAATCAGAGGGTCCTGCCAGGATCAACGTTGGAGCCTTACCAAAGCATTAGAACATAAGCTAGTTACAACTCAAAGAGCTATGGAAAGAATAAAGATAAGACTAATACTAAGAGACAGAAAAGAGCAACTTAGATACGAGAGAAAATTAAAGCAGAGGATGTTCTAATAACAATAAGAAAAAGCAATGTACTTGGGCAGGACATATAATGAGGAGATAAATGGTATATGGACACTGGGAATAACAGCATGGGTCCATGGAGGTTGCAAACAAAGCCAGGAAAGGAAAAGAAGATAATGGATTCACGAGAAAATGCTGGTATACGTATACATGTACACATACACACAAACACGGACACGGACACACGCGCGCGCACACACACACACACACACACACACACACACACACACACATATATATATATATATATATATATATATATATATATATATATATATATATATATATATATATATATATACATTGTAAGTAAGCCTTAGGTTTTTTTATAATGTATTAGCTTACTTAGGTTAGTTTTTAAGTTCCTCTTTCATTTTTTTCGAAGGCTGTAAAGTTCATGGTTAGTTCGCCTTCTTGTTAGTAGGGGTCTCCTCACTCCAGTGGTATTTTTGTATAGTCTTGTTGACTAATCCTCCCTGTTTCTCCCCTCCATATTTTGGCTCTGCTGAGTTGACTTGAGACTGGGTTTCCAAGCTACAGGCAGTTGGTATCTGCACCCTGATTTGTGAGCCTATTACCTCTGGATATACAGCAAGTCTCTGAACGAATATATATTTATCTTCACCTCAGCTGGCCGTTACTTCACATCTCTACCATTTTATTATTGCCTCTGGTGCAGTACTTGCCAGAGGGGCCTCGCTTGGCGACGGTAAGGAGTGTCATTCATTTCTTGTAAATTATTGACCAAGATTATTGGGATCCGGCGTCCATGATCATGAATGAATATGATTACGGCTGTGCTGCAGTGTCAGGTTAATTTCCTGTTGGAGCCCGTTAATGGTATTGAGAGTTGCCGTCCGCTGCCCTTATTGAAGGACCCATGGGAGGAGACCTTCATCATCTCATCATCCGTTAGCATGTAAAATTTAGGTTATTCTTTCTTTTCGTTGTTTTCTATTCCTCTCTGGGCCCCCTTTCCTCCTTCAGAGGTTGAATGTGTTGACTGGTAATTTGGGTATATGTTTCGTAAGTGGTATTTTTGATTTAATGTTAATGATGAGGCCTAGCTATTATTTTCTGTATTTTTATTGAATTGTAATATATATTGGTTTTTATTTCATTGTTTTGTTATCCCCCTTGAGTTATTCTTGTGCTGCATTTACCTGGGCTTGCTTCCACCTTTGTGGCTTGCTGCCTTTTGAACACCTAAATATTGATTATTTATGGTCCTGTAGACCTAGTGTGTGTTGCGGTCCAACGAGACCCATTACAATTGGCGACCTTGCCAGGATTCAATGTATCCTGTGGTGTTCTTGTTGCAGTGCAAGCGTAATTCTTGGGGTGTTATTGTTAGGTGGCATGGTTACACCTCCTCAGTGTTTGGTTGGTTGGCGCTATTGTAAGTGAAATAATTTTGTTATATGTAAAGTGTTGTAATTACTTGCAATCAAAATGGATGACATGAATATCGTAGAGTTGCTTGAAGGAGAGGGATGGCAGGATAGGTTGGCCGAATTAAGCAAAGAGGAGTTAGAAAGTGTGGCAGATTTTTTTGAAGTGGAAAGAACGGTAACAATGAAGAAGGGTATACTATTGCTAAAGGTTTATGAGTGTGTTAAGGAGACTAAGACAGGAGCCAAACCCAAGGTTAGGCAAGACGAGGGATTGTCAGTAGAAATTTTGGATAGACAGATTAGTCTAAAACAAATGGAAATACAGCAGCAAAAAATGGTGTTTGAAGAGAGAGAGAGGGAAAGGAAGCATGAGTTAGCTAAGTTGGCTTTGCAAACGCCAGGGTCACCAGGGTCTCCTTCTCGTGTTGAGGCTTCCTCCTCCTTCTCAAATTTAGCTCAGGCTTTGAAGTTTGTCCCGAACTTCCAGGAAGATAATGTTGCAGAGTTCTTTATGTCATTCGAAAGAATTGCTAACAGGTTAGAATGGCCTATTGGATTATGGACTACCCTTATCCAGAGTAAATTGATTGGGAAAGCCCAAAAGGTATATGTAGCTTTGGAAGAAGATCTCTCCTCTTGCAACCTAGGTGATCCCATATGGTGATAATAAATTATTAATACAGGTGGGTCTTATGATTTTAGTCTTAGATGAGGGACTTGGTGCAATTATTTGGTGTATGGTGTTAGTGATACTTTATATTTGTTAACATTTTAATCCATTTGTTTGTTGTTTGCATTATATTTCAAGTGTGTATATTGTATACTTGATTCCCTTAACTTTTAAAGTAAATTTCAGCATTATTGTCTTTAATTTTGCACTTTTGTCTTGGAAAAAAAAAAGTTTTTTTTTTTTCTCTGGGTGAGGAGGTGTAAGTAAGCCTTAGGTTTTTTTATAATGTATTAGCTTACTTAGGTTAGTTTTTAAGTTCCTCTTTCATTTTTTTCGAAGGCTGTAAAGTTCATGGTTAGTTCGCCTTCTTGTTAGTAGGGGTCTCCTCACTCCAGTGGTATTTTTGTATAGTCTTGTTGACTAATCCTCCCTGTTTCTCCCCTCCATATTTTGGCTCTGCTGAGTTGACTTGAGACTGGGTTTCCAAGCTACAGGCAGTTGGTATCTGCACCCTGATTTGTGAGCCTATTACCTCTGGATATACAGCAAGTCTCTGAACGAATATATATTTATCTTCACCTCAGCTGGCCGTTACTTCACATCTCTACCATTTTA
>NC_090736.1:68963773-68976273 GCF_036898095.1 Palaemon carinicauda
ATACTTGAAATACTGTAAGTTTGTTGTGTAAGACCAACGAATAATGCAGTCCCTGAAGCGGGTAATTTAGTCAAAACAGAACTAAATAAAAAAAAAAGGTTAAATATAAAGTAAGATAAGTCACATTGTCCTCTTTTTATGCAGACTCGAATGCTGGCGCGGAGTTTTTTCTACATTTCATATTAATCAGCTATGAGAGTATTTCGTCACAAATAATATTCTGAGATATCTTTTTGCACATCAAGATGAAAACAGTAGGTTACTTAGTGCTATAAAGGAGGATACATCACCTTTAACTTTAATTCACAGGAGATTTCTTCATCTGAAGCAACAGAATAACACCTGTTAGCTTAATATGTAAATTAATCATTTTCATATGGATCAAGTAGATCTTATGAAACATCTATAAAAACTTTGTATTGTTTCTGATATTATTTAGTAAGAGTATCTTAGACCAAGGCCTAAGTTACCCACTAAACGATCAGGTTTCACTTGGGGATTATGTGGCAAAGAAAATAAAGAAGTATAGAATGTAGTAGTTTTCATTTCATTAACTGTGTACATAGAAAAATTTTCTGGCGAACAAATGGCCCTATTTTCTAATTAAAATTATGTTGTTTTTCACAACCATATCAAGAAATACATAATGTAATGGCACCCTTTCTTCAATATTCATAATAATTATCTTTGAGTAATTTTCCAAGCCCAGACACCTCGCTTAAAGAATCTTGCAGCATTGACATGTTCCTTTAAGATATACAGGAAAGCGAGTAATCCAATTGTGCTCCAAGTATCGTCTTTAAGTTAAACTTACTTCCCAAAATAAGTTTTGGTCGCGCTGCGCATCCAGGGAAATAACGCTGTTTACAACATGATGTTAAGGTTAATATCCTTCGGACGCCCATTTCACGATCTCTATTCTCCAGACGTTTAATGGTGTACACGACTCCAAGATACTGTAACTTTGTTTTGGTCAGAGTCTCTCTCTCTCTCTCTCTCTCTCTCTCTCTCTCTCTCTCTCTCTCTCTCTCTCTCTCTCTCTCTCTCTCTCTCTCCATCAATAGCAAAAATATATTAATGGTGTTCTCTCTTAAAGATATGATGAATTAATGGCTATGGATATCGAAGGCCAAATAAGTGAAACTATTTTAAATCACCGAACTTGAATCAATATTTCAAAAAAAAAAAAAAAAATGTTAAAACTTCCATTAAAAAAAATGAAATAACTCATCTAGTGCGATAAACGATTACATGTTTTAGTCTCGTTTAAAAGAATACACACATATTCCATATAATATTTCACTTTTCACTTACATGACTTTCTTGACAAGCAAACGGTTAACACATCTTCAAATAGCTAGCTGAAAGACTTACGATTTAAATAACAAATATATGGTACACAGACTGACTGATCAAACAAAACTAGTGAATATAAGGTTAAACTTATAAGCGGTAAAGCTATAGTTGATATAACAACAGAAAGTAGGTCGCAAATAACCATCAGTGCCCTCTTTATCATACCAGGAAGACGGTTAGATTCAAAGTAAAAGGAACAGTATTTCGGCTCTCTAAGTAATTAGAGAAACATGCAGTTGAACAAAAAGTTTTACAGGAACCATCTGGATAATAATTCACATTGACAGAGGAAATACAATGAGGCGTTTGTAGTATCCACTTATAGAAGATTGAAGTCTCAATAAGGGGTTGGTATCCAGACAAGTTAATATCACTTGAATAAGAAAACTTACTTGCAATAGACAAATAAGAATGGAGTGATGTATTATCCCTATAGGCTGACTAGGCTGAAGCCTAGGGACCCAGCAAGACCAGCCATTTTTTTTTTCTTTATTCGGGTTAAATGAAAAAACTATGGATTATTCACTTCATTTGTAATATCATTGTAATAAATCGTAAGAAGGGAGAGTGCGAAGGGAGTGGGAAGCGTTGTCAGATTTCGAGAGCCCCCAAAGAAGTTCGAAGCCTATTGGCTTTATCAAGGGTTGATACAGCACTGTAAAAGAGGCGAGTGATATACTATATACTAATGTCAGTAAACTTTCTGGTCTTTGTTTCATTTGACCAAAAATATTAGCAGTCAATAACATTTCAAAATATTGACAAAATGCTATATAAATCTATAGGTCATAAATATAATGTTAAAGATTACTCATTACTTGTACAGTTGAATCGGTGGAACTTCAGAAATTCAAACTTGCAACGAATGCTTTCATGCTGAACAGGTTGACATAAGTCTCTCTTCATAGTTTATATATGACAGATCTATGTTAACGTTGTTACTGATCCTAAGATATTTCATATTATTTATTCATTACTCTTAATATAGTTTAGTAAATTCCTTTCTCACTGGACTATTTTCTCTGTTGGAGCCCTTAGGCATGTAGTATACTGCTATCCCAGTTAGGTTTGTAGCATAGATAAATAATAATAATAATAATAATAATAATAATAATAATAATAATAATAATAATAATAATAAGAGCCATTAGATTAGAGATTTCAGACCTCCGCTAATGAACATTATCAACTCTTTACTTGAATCTACGGACGAGGCTTCCCCTTTTTCAGTTATGTTTGTAGCCTGACCAATAATAATAATAATAATATCCGATACTGAGCGGGTGGAAGGGAACCTCAGTTTAAATAAAAACGTTTCAAACATCTCTATGTTCATAATCATGTTCCTCAGTAAAAGAAAGTAAAACCATATTAAGCGAGCTGTACATAGATATTCTAAACAAATAAAATTCAGAATGGGAAAAGCCATATTCAGGCAATTTTCAACGGGAGATTAGAAATTTCTTGCTCAAGTTGTGGCTTTTTAGATTTTATAAAAATGACTCGGCTATTCTCATTTCATTTTCAAAAAAGCCTCTGTATATTATGGAGAAGTTACCCAAAGAGAACAAACACTTACAATCCATGTCGCAGTAATCTCATATGCTGGACTGTAAAGGTTTGGACAAGGCTCTGCCAGTTCGGCTGCTAATTCCCTTGTGATCTTGGTAGCGGGGAAAAAAATGCATTTTTTTCGAGGAGCCAACAATATAAAAAGCCACAACTTCATAAAGTAATTTCTAGTTTCCCGCTGAAAATTACCTGAATAGGGCTTTTCCCTTTCTAAATTTTATTTGTTTACAATATTTATGTACAGCTTGATCTCTATGGTTTTACTTTCTTTTACCCAGGAACATGATTATGAACACAGAGGTGTTTCAAACGTTATTTATTGGTGATGGAAATAATAATAATAATAATAATAATAATAATAATAATAATAATAATAATAATAATAATAATAATAATAATAATAATTATAACAATAATAATAATAATAATAATAATAACAACAACAACAAAAGCAACAACAACAACAACAATAATAATAATAATAATAATGATAATAATAATAATAATAATAATAATAATAATAATAACAAAGTTAAATCAACCGAGACCCCGAAACTATAGATGACACTCATAAAATGAAGATGATTATTCCAGTTGGATGTTACATCCCTGTGGTTGGTTAAAATGAATTCCGAAAAAAAGAAGCAATTTATGTGAAATGTTCATGATTAGAGAGAATATTTTGCTAATATCTTTCTGTCAATAATATGACATCGAGGACGATATGCTTCTCCAGTTCAGAGACAAACTATACTGAATAAAATCAATGTTAGCTCAAGTAAAGCATTTCTTATGTTTTCCTCTAATTTGTTATGAAAAATAGCAAAAACGAAATTAAAATTATGGTGAAATTTTGTTTGAAACTTCCTTGAATTTAATAGTAACGATTTGTACTAAAACACATTTGTGGAAACAGTGTCCTATGTTTTTCATTCATGCATGCATTATACATACATTACAGAATTTGGCAATCCGCTAAATTACCCTTTCATAGCAGAATCTCCCCTGTACTTATACTAATTATGCCTTGAACCCATAAATCTTTTAATTGTTCTAAGCCTTTCAATTTCAAATATATAATTCACAGATACTGTTACGATCCTAAAATCTTTACAGGTTCTTTTATAAAGCAAAATCAATATCAACAACACCGACTGAAATATGGAAAATTAATATAAAAAGAAACACACGAAAAAAACACAACACGTTTATTCACAAATTCACAAAAAAAAAAAAATGTTACTTCAATTACTTTAACTGACAAATCAAAACAATCAAATACCAACAGAAAAGGGGAACAGTCAATAAGGTAGAAATACTTAAGGATTAGTTTTCTGCAGCTGTGAGACGATACTAGTACGGAGACTTCAGGCTTGAGAACGTTGCAGGAGGGCGGCTGAATTTCAGATGAAACTGGCACGATGACCGGATTCGAAGGGGTGGCATCAAGATGGGACATCAGAGTTCTTCTTCCAAGGATTCGATGATACTGTTGAACGAAGGCAGGCTGCAGGCAGTGTTGGCTACTTCTTGTCACAAGCAGAGAGGGCTGGCTGCTTCAATTTGTCTCTTCTTCTCGGCCATACCAGGATCTTTTGGAGATAGGCTTTTGTTGTCTGAAGGGAAGGTTAGAATCTGGCTCTATCAGACTTCTGATCTTCTCGGCTTCTTATCTCGTTAGCATTTAATTCTCATCTCCTTCGCACATAGTTCCTCTCTTGTCTTATGTCCTGTCCTATCTCCCTTGGACAATCTATTCTTGAAGTTTATATACCCATGTATGGGCGGAGTTAATTACAGTGGGCAGTGGTCATCTATATAGAAGGCGTTCTTTTTAACAATTCTGTATCTCTATTGGCTTCCTCAAAAACGCCCACTTCGATCTCGGCATGGAAGCTTCTAGAAGAAATTTATGATGCAATCTGGACCACGTGTAAAGTCGTAACAGAAGGACAGCACGTGTCTTCCCATGATGACATATATCCTAAACAGGGACTTCCCTCAGGCTCGGTTTCTCAAAATATGCTGACTCCACTAATTAAGACGGTGACATCTTGGTCAAAACAGGGGCAGTTCCGTTATCACTGGTCCGTGGTCGAATCTCAGCGAGGCTTGTTTACTTCCAAAATGCTGATGAAAATGAAGAGATAACAGGATTGCCCAAACAGGGCCACAGTTGAATCTTGTCTCGCCTCGCTGCTCACACTGGGAATAGACATTTTTGTCTATTAAACATCTCCCTTTAAAAGTATTATGTCTACCCATGACAGATACTTCTACGAAAACTTTTCCATTAACATGAAATACTCCGGTGACTTCCAGTCATATAATTTCAACAGTTCTTCAATAATTTCACTGCACTAACACTATTAAAACGCCTCTTTATTTGATTGATGCAATATATTGTCCATTTCTTCATTAACCTGCCATGCTGCAAGGACCTCGCCTCGAGAACAAGTCTTTTTTTAACTCGCTCAATTTTTTGCTCATATTCGTCCTTTCAATTCCATCACCCCAATTATTTTCCCCTTTCGCAATGTCCCTGTCTACTTTATTCTTCAAAAGCATCACCCCTACAATTGCCTCCCCTATTTCTCTTTACTCAGTTCTCATTTGCTTATAGATTTCACCACTTATAGATTTCACCATATATCACTGTTCAAATTTCTCTGAGGTGTGAAGTGAGCTTCCTCTTTAATAGCCACTCAACAGTACCCTCTACTTTATATGCAGATATTTTAGGATCCATCTTGATGTTACTGTTCATAAAATATATAATTTTAATTGTCCATTACTTCTCTTGTAGTTTATTTATTTCTTTATTTCCTTTCCTCGTTGGGTTATTTTCTCTGTTGGAGCCCTAAGGCTTATCGCTTCCTGCTTTTCCATCTAGGGTTGTAGTTTAGCTAATAATAATAATAATAATAATAATAATAATAATAATAATAATAATAATAATAATAATAATAATAATCTTGCTGACATCTTATCTGAATCTTGCTGATGTCTTACCTAAATCTGGCAATATTAAATATTTGTGTTATCTGTTTCTTCTTTTAAGAAAAAACGCAACTTATGTCTTGTCGTTTTCTTTTCCTTGGATCTACTTAAGAATGAAATTCCACTCCAATGAAACTTAATACACTAGTGGAAAATACAACTATCATTGCTCTCCAAGTAGAATTTTCATGAAGAACAAGACACTGTTGTACTTGTTTTGAAAGTTTGTCTTAAATAATTCAGACATACTTCGATGTCTCTTGTGAAAATAAAAACATCATAAAAATATCACCAAGAGCTTAAATGGATGTGGAGACGTGAATTAAAATAGGTTAGAATGTATAATATGTTAAGAAGAAACCTTAAATTCACCCAAGGGGTCTAGTAACAAATTATTCAAGAAAACTGGAAAATATAACCTACTAACACTATGATCCAAAAATGAATAATGATGATGATGATAAAGAGAAGGAAGAACTGCACATTTGAGAAACAAAAGTATCTCGAAAGTTTACTTCTATTTGGGGTAGTCCATCTTTTCGACTAAATAATAGATCATCTATTATCAATACATAGTCTATGATACCAAATTTCTTCTTCTAAAAAAGGAATGAAGACAGACAGCCATACTTACCACATCGATAATGCTATGAAGGGACAAGCCGAAGGCAACGCTGAGGGCTTCGGACAAGTTTTTGGCAGGCCTGACTGAGGGGTCGTAATTGGCCATAAGATATCAGGTCAGTTGGTACTCTCGCTCGTCGCCCTAAATCACTGTTGGGAAAAAAGGGCAGCGAAAACCAGAAGGTGTTCTGATCTAAATGAGTAGTAATGTATTTAATAATAATAATAATAATAATAATAATAATAATAATAATAATAATATACAAATTATTGACACATACATATACGTACAAATACACACACACACACACACACACACACACACACACATATATATATATATATATATATATATATATATATATATATATATATATATATATATATATATATATATATGTGTGTGTGTGTGTGTGTGTGTGTGTGTGTGTGTGTGTGTGTGTGTGTGTGTATGTATGTATGTTTATATATACAATTATACGTCAGATCAGTCTATAATAGATTAATTGTTATTATCTGAGCAAAGTTGGCCAAGTCATTGCAAATTATCAGGTCACTACATTATCTAAATCTTGATGTCGTCTTATCTAATTTTGGCTATATGCTTACTATGAGGTAGAAATTTAATTCTATTTGAGCACGATATTGTTTTGATTTTCATTCATATTGATTCATTGGGGATAATTTGAATTAAGATCTACCAAATGCGTCACCGGCTGGGTCGGGAAGTCGGGGAAAATTCGCTTCTTGTGGAACCCTTAGGGAAGGAAGTTCTCCCTGAATTACAGATGAATCTTAACACAGGAGGGAAATAGCCATCGCTTTATTGTTCCTGTTTGATGCTGGTGAATAAATCTAATTTTCATGCTTATATAATAACCATTAATTTTGATATATTGGGTTCCAGTTTTATCCTTCGTACACATTTTGGTGGAATGCATCAAAGTTTAATGTTTTGGATGTGGTACGATTGGACACGGGAATCCCTGGTACACCTTGCTCCGAAGAAGTGTACCCTGACACACCCTAATTCACGGTGAGTAACCAAGAAGCTAGTGCAGGGAGAGCTTGCAAAGGTGGGGGCTGGGCCAAACTCAGGAACTCGCCGCACAGTAAAGGTGTGGCTTGGTGCTCTTCCTCAGTGAGGTGTACCAGGAATTCCTGTGTCTAACTATACACTGCATCAGAAACGTTTGATTAATCTTTTTACTGGAAGAACGCTGGGTGTTTAGGTACTTACTGTACCAGAAAGCTTCTGTAAGACACTGGAATGGAAAAACAATGACCGAGTCTGACGTACAGTTTAAGGACGGAAGAGGTGAAATAATGCAAATAGGTTAATCCAGATTTATTTTCTTTCAAGTGGAATTATGAATTTAAGCCAGAAGACCCGATACTGGGGCTAGGGAGACCATTCAGCGCTTATGAGCAACGGAGGAAGAGGACCTGCAGTTCGTCAATGAAGTAGAATTTAAGAGGTTTCGAAATGAAAGAAAGTAAGTAGAAACTAACGTATAGGAGAAGACTAGAAAATGAGTGCAGCTAGGATGCCAAAAGAGTGCTGCAAAGACCTTTCATGAATGCCCACAGTGCACCCTCCTCTGGGGGAGGATTTGGTTTAAACTGAGTGCAGTGGAAGAAAAACACTGTGATTATAGACGCATAACGCTGGCAGAGAATCCACGAAAAGGAAAATGATTGTTTCATAGAATAGGAATCAATGAAACATGTGAATCTGTGTTTGGAAAGAGAAAAGGGAGCTATGCTACGTTATGGATTATGAAAAAAAGTTTGAGGAAGAGATTACAGCAGTAAAAAAAAATAAAGAAAAAAAAAAACGTTTGAGGAAAAAAGATTCAGAAAGACTTGATTGATATAAGAAATGGAAAGACAAAGGAAGAATTTATGGAAGTATATTTAGAATAACAAAAATATTATATTTTGTGTTAATGCAGAGCATGTGTCCGGTTTAGTTATCAATGTAATGATGAGCGGAAGAAATTGGAAAACGAGAGGTGGTTTTCAGTTCGATATTTTGAAAGTCGCTAACAGTTTAAAATTGAACAGGAAGAGTTCGGCAATTGGGTATGAATGGATGGTTTAAGGCTTGATGATGAAATAAGGTTTGGTGAAGTAGAAAGGGGTGTTTATTTTATTTGTAATTGCAAGAAAGATGAATACCACGTAGACGTAAAATATAGACATTGCCTTATATTTAAAGGGAATTTGAGCAAAAACTTTCCGTCTAGACAGATTTCGTATTGAAAAGAATTAAATATAGAAAGAAAGGTTGATAAAAAATGTTTACAGAGGCAAATGGAGCAATAATGTCTGCCGTGAACACGATCATGCGTCAATGGAGCAAGGGTTTCGAAGAATTGTTGTATATCAGACAGGAAAAAAGAGTAAAATGGTTTTATCTTTTTCGAAATATAAATATAAGAGATAGTTGAAAATATAATAGTCGTTTAATATAGAATAAATAAAAACAAAACACTATTAGAAAAAAAAACCAGTTATTTTCATCGGAAATTCTCCGTAAAAATATACTGTTCTCAACCGTATTTCAGTAAAATACAGGCGACCGTAATTCTACCTTAGTTTGTCATTATCTTTTACAGATTGATGACCATAATATCACTCCTTTACATTAATATATCCGTTTTTAAAACGGTAAAAATCATGGAATAAATGTTGCCAGACATTTACAATTTTTCTAAAGGAAATTTTCAACAGTGTAGTTAAATGGACTAAAAGTAACATTGTAGTATTGTTATATTGTGTAACTGATTGGTACTGGGGCTGTGTAAGATTATGTCCGATGAAATGTGTTTAAGGGAATGGGTGAAGGGATTATTGATATCTTGGTTCCAGAGCAAAAAAGGGAGCGGAATAATTGTACATTTGTTTGAAGTAATAGGTGATACACTTGAGTGTATGAATGATAGGGGTGTGCAATTTCAAAGTAAATGAGGGAATGGATACTTTATGTTTTTCTTTATGAGAGTAAGGTACAGAGTTAAGGGATAGATGACGAGACACTGCGGATTTACACACTAAAGTTTGTTTATAAAATAATCATAAAATACTTGCAATGGTCAATATCTTCCAGTTCATAAACATTCTCCTCTAATCAACATTCCTTTATTCCTGTTAATTTGCATCTTAGGAAACTAATCGCAACTGCCTTATGGAACTAAAATATCCAAGCTTTCTTATTAAAAGTGTACACATGAAAGCTAAAATTAACTTTATTCTGCTGATAGAATCCTAAATGAGAAATGAATTGTTATGAGTATATAGTATGATAGCAAAAAGGAAAGCTATCTGCGATACATCTGTGTTTAGAGAAAGCTAACCGAAAAATAAATGGAGGAGCAATGTGTAATTACAATTCAAAATGATAAATGTAAACATCAGTGTGTTGCACATAGGTGAGAGGGTGACTGATTCGTTGTGAAAGTGAGTCTCAGGCTTGTGTGGGTTTTGTCTCCAAGGCAGCTTGATATTCACACAAAGGAAATGGGGAGGCTGATTAACGGTCGCTTCACGCGAGCGGATCGATAAAGCGCGGTTTTGTCCGCGCGGATATGAAATCTATGAAGATCAATGGGGCTCTTCACACGCTGGCTACTCGGAAGAATTTCCGAGTGGTAGTGATTTACTAACCACGTGCAATGCTAACCAGCATGGTTTCATTGAACTAGCGAACTTGTAAACAAATGTTTATTTATGAAAAACCTAAGATATATATATATATATATATATATATATATATATATATATATATATATATATATATATATATATATATATATATATATATATATATATATATATGTTATATAATTTTGTATAGCTCTCAAATTTTCCAGTTGCTTTGTAAATACAGTAAATTTTTTAGGAGATTGCTGCCTAATTTTAAGGGTACCTAGAAGTAGTTAATATAATTTGATAGCTTTATTGATTCGTTACATAATATATAGATATTATGGCCAAGCGCTGAGGCCAGGGAGGTCATTCAAAGCTTAGGGGCTATGTGAAATTGTCATTCAATTAGAACTATTGCATAAATGTTATTTGGACTGATCTGAACGTAACAAGACGCCACCAGATAACATGAATGCAAGTCATGCATACATGAATATATATATATATATATATATATATATATATATATATATATATATATATATATATATATATATATATATATATATATATATATATATATAGAGAGAGAGAGAGAGAGAGAGAGAGAGAGAGAGAGAGAGAGAGAGAGAGAGAGAGAGAGAGAGGAGAGAGAGAGAGAGAGAGAGAGAGAGAGAATTCAGTGGTATTATGCTATGAAGAAATTAGATTCCATGGCCCGTAATCATTCTATTTCCGAGAGGAAATTTGAATTAATATTACTCTTGTTATTTTTGCTATTATCTCTATCAAATTAATAAAAGATTCTTGCTTATTATTCCGGGCATCCTTTATTCCCTCTGCATATTCTCGGAGATGAGGGAAATATAATCATGATTAGGCCTAAGACCTGATTTTCCCCCAGCTCATTATTTCTTCAAGTATAAACACATTACGAGAATCCCGCGAGGATAACACATTCTCTTTAATTTTCTCAATTCTAAACACAATGCTTTTCTATTTTCACCTTTTCTATTTCGTTTGTATTTCTTGTTTTTTTTATCCTCATAACCTTTAATTAATTTGATTCAATTTTAGTTCTCTGTTCTTCTCTATTAGTAAGTCGCTCTTACCTCGTTTCCAATATTCAAATTCATTTTTTTGGCGCAATTTCTTTTTCTATTCTATTTTCGCGCTTGCTCCTTTATCTTACGAAGAGTTTCTTCCTTTTTTTCTCATTTCCTCTCACAAGAATTCTTCCCAATTTTTTCGTTAATTTTGTTCAATTTCTTAATTTTTTTTTATCGTTCTTCATTGAATTGGTGTCTTTTGTTTTTTTATTTTCTCTTCTGTTATTACCAATAAATAATGTCAATGAATATTTCGATAGTCTTACTTGAATCTATTTTGACTATTTCATAATATGAGAGTGATCATGAGTGTGTGGCGAATCAGTCGTTGTTTGCTGATGATATTGTATTGGTTGCAGACTTAGAGGAGATGCTGGGTCGATTAGTGACAGAGCTTGGAAGGGTGTGTGAGAGAAGGAAGTTGAGAGTTAATGTGGGTAAGAATAAGGTTTTGAGATGCATGAGAAGGGAGAGTGGTGCTAGGTTGAATACCATGTCGAATTGAGAGTTACTTGAGGAAGTAGATCAGTTTAAGTGCACTGGGTCTGTTGTTGCTGCAAATGATGAAGTATAAGTAGATGTACGTCAGAGAGTGAATGAAGGATGTAAAGTGATGGGGGCAGTGAAGGGAGTTGTAAAGAATAGAGGATTAGGAGTGAATGTAAAGAGAGTTCTGTATGTGAAAGTGATTGTACCAAGAGTGATGTACAAATCACAGTTTTAGAGGATGAAAGTAACAGACACAGAAACTGAATATGTTGGAGATGAAGAGTCTGGAGGGTATGGTTGGTGTATCTCGATTAGATAGGGTTAGGAAAGATGTAGTGAGGATGAGAACAGGTGTAAGAAATTAATTAGCAACTAGAGTAGCTATGAATGTGTTGAGGTGGTTTGGTCATGTAGAGAGTATGGAAAATAGCTGTCTGCAGAAGGAGGTGATGAATATAAGGGTTGATGGGAGTAGTACAAGAGGAAGACCAAGGTTTTAGTGAATGGATGGAGTGAAGAAAGCTCTGGACGATAGAAGGATAGATGTGAGAGATGTGAAATAGCGTTATAGAAATAGGAATGAATGGCGAGAGATTGTGACACAGTTCCAATGGACTTTGCTGCTTCCTCTGGTCGCCTTGGTGACCGCGTTGGTAGCAGCAGTAGGGGATTCAGCATATGAAGCTTCATTTGTGATGG
>NC_090736.1:68981273-68988773 GCF_036898095.1 Palaemon carinicauda
AATAGGAAAATCGGGGTAACAGTATACAAGAGCACTGGTAAAGAAAAAAGTGCGTAGAGAGAGAGAGAGAGAGAGAGAGAGAGAGAGAGAGAGAGAGAGAGAGAGAGAGAGAGAGAGAGAGTTAGCAAATGGGTTTGAGTATAAACACTGCCTCATGAATTTTGATTCTCATTGCAAGCTCTTGGCAAATCCTATATCATTTCCATAATCTCCAGTCCTAAAAGTGTAAAGGTTGAAGATATAACATTACCAGGAACATTACTTAGGGGAATAACAAGCAGGACTCATGAACAAAACCAACTAGGAAGAAGTTCGTTGCCTGTCGAATAAAAGAAAACAAAGTGAGACTGAACATGCAGATTCCAACACCTAAATTTTGACGTTTAAATATAAATGGTATCACTGTAATTAATTTGAATTACGCTGACCACATCTAGTATTAATCGAAATTATTATTATTATTATTATTATTATTATTATTATTATTATTATTATTATTATTATTATTATTATTACAAGCCAAGCTACAAACCTACTTGGAAAATGGGATGCTATAAGGCCAAGACCTTAAACAGGAAAAATAGCTCTGTTAGGAAAAGAAATAAATAAACAAACAACGACAGAGGTAAGGAATGATCAATATGAATTATCATGGGAACAGTAATATTAAAATAAGCCTTTCATTTATATAACAAATACAGATAGACTTATGTCAGCCTGTTCAACATAAATATATTCACTGCATGTTTGAACTTCTGAAATTCCACCGATTCAACTACCAGATTAGGAAGATCATTCTATAATCTAGTCCGGATTTCAATATTTTCCGGTTGAAAATTAATATCCACTTTCTTCATAGGATTATATATTGCAAAACTTTTGGATATCTTTGCTACGGCTATAAAATCACGCTCAATTACCTCTCAGGTGGCACGACACTTGAATCACAGATAGTCTCCCATGACACACATACACACAGACGCGCATGCGCACACTAAAGGACCCAGGGTGAAAGCATAGCCTTCCAAATTCGATAGAGGAGGTGAAAGGGAGGCGAAGTTGCTCTCCCTCGCCTGTGCCTTGTTCAGAAGCTCCCCCAATCAGTATTCTCCCCTGATACTTGGCCGAGAAGGAATGAAATGATATATTTGGCCATGCTCCACAGAGGATGATATCTCTCTGGGCTGCAAAGGCGCTCCTTGTCGTAAACACCAATTAGTTTCCATCCAGCGGATTCAGGGTCTATAAATACTGCGGGAAGTGAGGTCGGGGACAAAGACTGAAGATGAAAAGAAGAATTAGAAGAGAGAGTCGTGACTCGGGAATTGATATCAAATTGCGGTAAAAGCTACATTGGGTTGTATTTATGAATACTGGCGATGGGACCTAGGAGGACCTTCGGTGCTCAGGTGCAACCTTGAAGTTTGAAGGTTGCTCATGAATCGCAGAGACAGGGGACAATGACAATGTCCTAGGGCCTAGAGACGGAACAATTCCCTAGACTCCTAGAGAATGACCATATCTACAAATTATCAGCGCCAAAGGCATCTCTACACACAAGCTATGAGCAGGCAGTGACTGCTGAAGATTCACCAGGTAGACCTATATGCATCCCACAAGGATGATGAGGTGGCAGACGCTACAAGAAACTAGCAACCCGTCCAGCTGATCACCAGGCAGGAACGTTTCCAATAGGCTACCATAACCCCCTAAACTTAAAAGTGGTTGTAAAGCAGGCTGGAAGGCAGAAAGAGGGAACGGAATAATAATAGAAAGCTAAAAAACTCAAATAATGCCTACAATGGATAGCGCGAGGTGCAAAAGCTACAGTAAAAGTTACTCAATTCGGTTAGTGTTCTATTAGATAATGCGCCTTTCTCTAAATCTTGTAAGTCTTCATGCGATATCTAAAGAAAAGAAGAATCAAAACAAATAAATTTAATATTTTACGTTTGCGTTCATCTTTCATATTGACGGGTTGATCAATTCATGACCCAAAGATTATCATAGAAAAAGCAAATGAAACATGAAATGAATTCCAAACAAAATACACAACACTTATGAAGAGGATAATTTAAACAATTTTATGAAGCTGGAAATATATTTGCTATGGCATTTATCCAAAAAATATCCTCCTGGATGAGGTTCAGTACAATGATTGTTTTCCTGCAGTCGAACACCCGCTGTATACTCATGCATGTGCCTAACCCCCCCCCCCCCCCACAAACTACCGTTTTATTAGCAGGTAAAGCAAATTAGACGAGAATTAACTCTGAAACGAGGGCGGTGTGTAATTATAAAATCAACTGTGCAGGTATGCTTGCTACCCAGGCCGACAACGCTTGTCTTTTTGTTTGCTTTTATTTCCAAAAGGAATCTCGCAAAGACGCCGATGGATTTCTATAAGGTTTTGAGAATGTAATTAATGAAAAGATGCACAAATAGCACAGTTGATTAAATTTTCGTAAACAGAAAAATAAAATCTCATAAAATAAATGACTGTGAAAGTATGATTACCGAATAATACATTAGTGCGTAGATTTTGCACTTGTTAATTTTTCTAACATTAGATACTAGTGTACGCGACCCGTCATAAATGACGGCTAAATATTTAGAAAGATATGTACATATTCGTACACACACAAATTCAACCCTTCCGACTTTCTTAATTACATAACTGCTACTCCCACCCCCCTCGCGCGACGGACAAAGAGAGTCCAAATAATATGTTTGGCCATGCTGTTCAGCATAACAGGAAATATATATATATATATATATATATATATATATATATATATATATATATATATATATATATATATATATATATATATATATATATATATATATATATATATATATATATATATATATATATATATATATATATATATATATATACAAAATCAGACACTTCTTTATTATATAGTGGATATTATTCTCTAGATCTTTGTTGAGAAATGTGAGAGGATTTAAACATATCAAAAGATAGATTTCTTATTTATATTTCCATGTAATCTACAATATCAACTAAACTACTATGAGATTCAGGGCCTCTGTAACACGGTTTTTTCGCAATAACTTTTTTTCTATGAATTTCATAAATATAACGCTTATTCAGAATGCACATTATATCTACACATAAATTTTAACTATATTCTGCATTACGTAGGTTGAATAAATTTGGTACTTTATTTAGTAAAAGTGACGATTTTTGAAGACGGGCCAACTTACTCAGAGAAAAGGTTTCGAACGCACTCGTTACGTAACTTATGACGGCATTTTTTCTCTCTTTCTCGATCGATGATTGGTTATACGTAACGAAGGCTATACCTCTGCCAACAATAACACAAAAGTGTAAATAAAAGCAAAGCAGTACACCTTTATTAACTCTGAAACCTCTCCACTGAGAATTGTCATAATGAACAAACGAACAAAATATGTTAATAAATACAAAAACACTTCCATTATTAGTCTAACTCCCAGAATAAGTTTCCTAAGAAATTACAGTCTACTTTATAGGTCACAATCAGATTGACAAGGTGTATGGATTAGTTGGTAATTTTCAAAAACGTAGTAGACCAGCTTGATTTGATAACTGCTATATCCAATGTCCAGTAATTTTTATTTATTGTCTAGCTACCTACGTATTTACTGTAAAAAAGAAAAAAATAAATAAATAACTGGTACCATATTTTGGCTTTAAACCTTCACCAGTAATTATCGTCAGAATGATGACTTCACGAGGCTCCACCCACTTTGGCCTCGTTGTAATTCAGGATAACACTGAAGGCTATCATGGGTATTGTTGGATCAGAAAATTTAAATTCTGGCTATAAAAACTAATTTTTCGAGTAGTTGTAAGAAGTGGTAAATGATCCTCAAGGATCTCAGCAGTTGGCCTAAATGTTTAATTCATGTATAGTACTGTTACGGCACTACTGCTACAGTACAGTAGTATTACTACGCTAGCACAAATACCCCACCCACATTTATGTATCGTTCCGCCATTCATAAAGTCTTTGTCATATTCTTTCACTGTGCAATAAGCCATGGCCTCCTCAGAAATTAAGTTTAACTTTAGATGATAGGTTATTTCATTAAGCTGACAAATTATGGCAACTGGGTATGTTATTGTCGATGTTGAAGCTAAAGATAAAATATGGTATCATTCCTTCATTGCATTATCATCTTTACTACTATTTGTTTTGCTACATGTAGTAATTATTTTAAAGGATAAATGAATTATGTTCACTTCACTTCTATAAATTCCCATTAGATGTACAAATAAAACTCCTAAAACTATTCAGGATTTATTTATAAAATGCAGTCATGCCCAAAACATAGCTAACACGGTTGGTCTGATGGAGATTTTAGCACAAAAATCTTATTTTAACAAAAATAGTTATATAAAGACTGTTTACATACAATCCCTCTCTTTCTCTCTCTTTTGGTGGCATAGTGAATAGTTAATAGAAATTTTCAAAAGCCTGAATGACATTACAAGTATCATAATCCTGTTACGCTAAATACAAATCAGACTATAAAAATTGGATTTAAACTAGAAACTGAATAATTACCTATTCAGGCTATAGTAAATATGGCCACGGGCTTTCTCTTGACTGTATAAAGTTGCAAGTCGTAAGACAAATACAGTTTTGCAACCACGGGGGCAATTCCAAATCCTGTTAGCCATTCTTGACTGTTATGGGTTTCAGAGCCGATGGAAGAAGTTGAATGGGTGTCTGGTGGATGGGCGGGGCAAAATTTTGTCAAAAGGTGTTTACATTGCTTACGTAGTGAATGTTTTCGACTCTTGGCTCGTTATCACTGGCCATGGCGTCGGCTAGATCATTTTTACTCTGTAAAAATTAAAACTATTGTGTTTAGGTTATTGATAATGCTGACAAAATTTGTGTGTGGTTGTAAAATATACATATGTCAACTTTCAGCTACATCCGATGCTTTGATAAGGAGCAAAGTCCAAAAAACCGTGTTACAGAGGCCCTGAATCTCATAGTAGTTCGGAAAGCTGTAATTCTTGACTATACAAGTAGCTTATCGTTTTATATTCTATGAAAGAGACTTCATACTCACGCATTTACATTTCACTTACGCACACACGTTTGTATATATATATATATATATATATATATATATATATATATATATATATATATATATATATATATATATATATATATATATATATATATATATACAGAGAGAGAGAGAGAGAGAGAGAGAGAGAGAGAGAGAGAGAGAGAGGCCCTGCAGCACATGAAGCCCGGCAAAGCCCCAGGACCAGACAACATCCCTTTGGAACTCCTCACTCACGGTGGCCCCAGTTTGAGGAACCGTTTGATGCTCCTTATACTGAAAATATTGGAGACCAAGACCCTCCCCAGGGACTTCCGCGATGCAAACATCGTTACCATCTTAATGAAGGGAGACAGGGAGAACTGTAACAACTACCGGGGAATATCACTACTAAGCATCGTGAGTAAGATTTTCGCTCGGATTCTCCTTGACCGCCTCCTTATTCTCGCAGAAGACGTCCTCCTGCCAGAGTCCCAGTGCGGCTTTCGACCTTCCCGCGGGACCATACACATGATCTTCTGTGCGCGAAAACTACAAAAGACCCTTTGTTACGACCGTATTTACGGCCGTAATTTCAAGGGTTCTTTCTATTCAGAAATTTGCGGTCAGTAAAAATGTAACACAGCAATTTAGGAACAAAAGAACAAACACCTCAACAAAAGTTACAATATTTATTTACAAACACAAAAAAAAAAATAATGGGTTGGTAACAATAATAAGCAAAATAAATGAATATACAAATTGAGGGAAAACCAACCTTAAGATCTTTAAAAGATCACCTACAACTAAGTTAATCCCTAGGCTAAGAAATAGGAAGATTGTAAATACAACATTTCAGGCAGCTACCTTTCAAAATCACTGGCCAGAAAACTAACCTAACAAACTAAGATAGGTAGAAGGAAGAAAGAGAACATAAGTGGGAAACTTAATATTACTCCTACCTAGCACAAACAAACTAACTTAAACGTTAAACTTAACTTAATAAACAATGAATTATGAAAATAATTATCTTACAAATTATACAAAGGGAATTATCACAAACAGCTCGGTAGATTGTCCCATCAGGCCATCCAAGATCCAGAAGACCGTACTGCAAACAAGGGCGTGCACACCTATAGGTACTCGACGATCCACGATCGTCGTAAATAACAATAAAAATATCTCATACCTGTAGTATGCCGCCCTACGTATCTCCACGAGTTCCAAGAACTCACTGACGCTGATGAGCAGGTCAACTAGATCAAGCTGCAATGCCCGAAGGCAATCCAAAATGCCACAGGAACACCAAGGGTGGTAGCCTCCGAGAATCCGGGACTTCAACGGATCTCGCACGTCGCAAAACGCACCGTTCTCAGTAGAAACGGGCCAACTCGTTCGCAAATCCTCCGACGAATGAGGGAAGGGACGTGGCTGATGAATGCCGCGGGTGACAAACACCAGCGACCACACACAAAGTAGCGAAGGAAGTGCTTCAAAAACTCCAAAGGTCACCAAGATGAAGTGGCAAAGCGTCAGACTGTGAGTAGGAACTCGAACTAACTCTGTCACTTATCACCACCATTCGATCAAGCCTCTCACTCGAGTCAACACAGCTCAAAGGAGAGAAAAACAGCGATCGTTAATAAGGCACTTCAGTAGTTCACTAATACCGGGGGAGAAGGTGGTAAACAAAAACAAAACTGAGAAGTCATATGACTCTCTACAGAGTTCATCAAACTAAGAATGACGCTGGCTTATTAATAAACCAAAAACTAAAACAAGATCAAAAGGTTGGAAAAGTATTAACAACTTATAATCAAATTATAATGAATTTACTTTAATCTAATACCCTTGAACAACAACAGCCCATAATGTTCATCTTCTGGGATTTGAAAAAGGCCTTCGCCAAAGTACCTCGACCTGCCATGTGGGCTGTCCTCAAAAGATATGGCTGCCCACCCGATTTTGTCAAGCTGGTGCGTGCCCTCCATGACGGCATGGTTAGGAGAGTCTGCCACCAGAACTCTCTTTCAGACCCATTCCCCATCAACGGGGGCCTGAAGCATGGCTGTGTTCTGGCCCCAACGGGTTTCTCGCTATACACCGCAGCAATGCTCAACGAGATTCCCCCAGACAAACCCTCAGTCGACCTACGTTTCCGCATGGATGGAGGCGCTTTCAACCTCACTAGACTCCGCTCCAGAACCAAGACCACCTTGTGTGCAGTGCGAGAACTGCAGTATGCTGACGACAATGCCACCCCAGGTCAGACGGCAGAGGACCTGCAGTCGTTAGCTGATGCATACAACTCTGCCTACGAACGTTTTGGGATGCAAGTTAACACAGACAAAACCAAGACCCTCGTCCAACATCCACCAGGACTGATGCTCCCAAACTTCAATACCACAGTGAATGACCAAC
>NC_090736.1:68996273-69008773 GCF_036898095.1 Palaemon carinicauda
CTACTTGCGGCTGGCGTAAAAGCTGAATTTTTCTGGATCCTCCCTTCATGAATTATGAAACTATTTTGAAAGGACAAAGCAAACACCACTGAAACCGGCCAACTTTATAGTAGTATTATGAAAGCCATCTTTAAAAAAAAACTGTCTTTATTCTAGAAGCAATCTTTGGACATAATTCAATCCTAGTATGCTGTGAATATCATACTTCACTCAAGACTTGTCTTAGGCCTAAATCTATTCAACATGTCTCTGAATAATAATCCTTGACGAAAAAACATGTACCTGACTCTCAACCCTAATGAAATTATGATATCCCAAGTGAGAGACAAGATTTTTTGAACTCCGTAAATGCAGATCCCTCTCAAAAGCTTAATTCAAGGACTTTGCATTTTAAACAACTTAAGAAATAAGCTGATGAGGTGACAGAAGATTGATAGAACAGTTAGCAAAATATAGAAGACAGGCATTGCAACTAAATAGGTATCAAGAGGTAAGGCTGCCTGTGTATAATAAATGATTATTTCGAAATGCTGACAGGTTGCATACTAAAAACCATGCCATAGTCTAGGTGCAAAATATTGCATATGATTAGCAGTGTTGCCACATTTCTCAAGAAATGGGTCAGATAACAATAATCTCCAAGTAGAAGTGTTATGACCACAACAGACCAGAAACTTTCAGGAAAGTACTAAATGAAGCATCTGGGCTTAAACGTAAGATATACTAAGAAAATTGAGTAATTGCAGTCTTCTACAAAAATGCATTTGCAAAACATTGTTACCTTAGTGTATTATGAATGGTTATATAAAGAGGAATTATCAATCATGATTATTATTATTATTATTATTATTATTATTATTATTATTATTATTATTATTATTATTATTATTATTATTCTCCTCCTCCTCCTCTTCCTCCTCCTCCTCCTCATCATCAGCATCATCATCATCATCATCAACATCATCTTTATTATTATTATTATTATTATTATTATTATTATTATTATTATTAGCTTAGTTACAACCCTAGTTACAAAAGCAGAATGCTAAAGGCAAAAGGGATCCAACAGGGAAAAATAGCCCAGTGAGGAAAGGAAATAAACATACTATATGATAAGTAATGAACAATAAAAATCAAATGTTTTAAGAACAGTATCAAAATTAAAACAGATCTTTCATATATAAACCATGAAAAGAGACTTATGTCAGCCTTTTCAACATGAAAGCATTTGCTGGAAGGTTGGGACTTTGAAGTTCTACCGATTTAACTACCCGCTTAGGAAGATCATTCCACAAATTGGTAACAACTGGAATGAAACTTCTAGAATACCGAGTCGTATTGAGACTCATGATGTAGAAGGCATGACGATTTAGAATGAACTGCACACCTAGTATGACGAAGAATTCAGAATTGAGCAATAAGGCCCCATATGAAAATATATGAAAATGAATATGAGGTTGTGAGAAAATATACTTTTCGGACGTCCCAAACCAGAAAACTTAAATAGATTAAAATGGACGGTTGGAAATTATACCGTTTTCAAGTGCCCAAAACAAGAAAATATACAAAGATAAGAGCACAGTTGTTTGTCAATGTAATGCAACTATGATAATATTGGTTGTCAGGATGATATGTTAGCACTCGGGGGAAACCTTTCGGGACTTACTTGCACGTTCAACTTTTTGTAGTATTTAATAGAGTCATTGCTATTGGTTCTTAATTATAAACATTTCAGTTTAGTTGATATATCAGCTACACAGACACAAACACACAAACGCACACACACACTCACATACACACACACACACACACACACACACATATATATATATATATATATATATATATATATATATATATATATGTGTGTGTGTGTGTGTGTGTGTGTGTGTGTGTGTGTGTGTGTGTGTGTGTGTGTGTGGAAGGGGAACGAGAGCAAAAAATCCAGAATTTCTAGCTACACTTATTAAGTAGATAACGTAGCTTTAAGAAAATCATCCATCCTATTATCATGACTAAAAATCTTGAGTATAAATGAATGAAGAAACATTATTAATAAAATCTTTCAAATTGAATCTAACGGTGCAAGAATGACGATACACAACATAAACGAAGCTTTACCGTATGAATTACAATGCACAAAATTCTCAAGTTTCTACCTCCGCCTTCTTTGTAAATCTGCATCTTTCTAGAAAGGAAAATGCTAATCATGAAATATGCTAACACACATTATATATATATATATATATATATATATATATATATATATATATATATATATATATATATATATATATATATATATTATATATATATATATATATATATATATATATATATATATATATATATATATATTATATATATGTGTGTGTGTGTGTATGTGTGTAGAAATCACGAAAGCTGACACATGATCAATATAAAATGTATTATAGCCACGAAAGGAAAAATGAAAAAGACTTGGTACTCCAATCAAGTCTTTTTCATTTTTCCTTTCGTGGCTATAATACATACATACATATATATATATATATATATATATATATATATATATATATATATATATATATATATATATATATGATCGTTTCTTTGATCTATATATATATACATATATATATATATATATATATATATATATATATATATATATATATATATATATATATATATATATGCATATATATATATATATATATATATATATATATATATATATATATATATATATGCATATGTAGAGATCAAAGAAACGATCATGTATATATATATATATATATATATATATATATATATATATATATATATGTATGTATATCTATATATATATATATATATATATATATATATATATATATATATATATATATATATATATATATATATATATATATATATATATATATATATATATAGTTAGAGTGGTCATTATATATTTGTATAGCACTGGTCAATTACTCAACAAAAAAAAGAAGTTTGGTCATGTTAGTACTACTGGATTGTTGGCCAAAGACGTATGGTAATATACATAATACACATATCTATGCACACACATACACATACAGTATATATAAATATATATATATATATATATATATATATATATATATATATATATATATATATATATATATATATAAATATATATATATATATATATATATATATATATATATATATATATATATATATATATATATATATATATATATATATATAGCATGTGTTGTAGTGGAATAAGGAGATATACTTCAACAAGACTTTCCCTATCTAGTCATCCAAATTTTCAAAAGATGCGAGTTAAGTATTATCAATAACAATCTTTCCTTTCATCGAAGAATATCAAATTATTTATTTTGGAGGCTCAGTAGAGGAAGTAAACAAACACTTGTCTGTTCATGCATTTCAATTTCACGTTGAATAGGGAAAAAAAATTACAGTTTTAGAAATATATATAAATACCAATATAGTGAAAGGTTACGTACAAGAGTGGTGATGCATAACGTAAGCAAATATTATTATCTTCTTAAAGAGAGCGTAAAATCTAAATAATTTATTGATATTGTATGTCGTGGAAACTTTGATTGATTTTAATGTCATAACGACTCTGTACTGAAGCCAGTTGAATGTATTTTTAGTGAGAAAACAGATGAAAAATAAATATGAAATAAATGACACCGACAGCTAGTTTCCGCACGCTCATAAACTCCAATGCTAAAAGCTTATTTGTTCTAACTATTGTATAGGAGTTTGATGTTGTGTTTTCAAGCACAAAATATCATTATTGAAGATGCTCTAGGTTATTTTTTTTTTCTTCCTTTTTTTTTTTTTTTTTGATTAAGTTAGTTATCGAGTTTGTGCATACCTATTTATATTTGCGAATGAAAATGTCTATTAATTTACAGATATTGTTCAAAAGGGATATATAGACGAAAATAAGCCATTCCTTCAACTGCTTGTCAAATTACCATCTTGGATACGGTACTTTATCTTCACAGTTTACCAAAATAAACTTCAGTAAAATTTTCCTTAACAGTTTAACAAAATAATCTTCTGTAAAACCTTTACCAAAGGCAATTTTCGAAAATATCTTTCAAAGCGAAAGGTTTTTCTTTCATCACGATGTCCAATGAAGGAGTCTTTCATAAAATTGCCAGACAACAATATTTTCACAACAGGATTTTTATAAAGTTAATCTGATCAGTGACAAAAATCAGTTTCTTGATTCAATTTTCACAGTATTTTTTCTTTTCGTGTTTGAACGTTTCAATGGTATTTCTGATATTCGTAACGTAAAAATAGAAATGAATGAAAAGGATTTTTCTTGAAGCTTGATATCTACTAATTGAATGACGATAGAATCGACTAGGGAAGGAAAGATTGATTGATAAATCAGCATAATTGAAATTGATGAAAAGTCAATTAGTGAAAAATTTCACATCTACTTTGAATAATCCTAAGGATAAACTTTTGAAGAAGTAAATGAAAATAATCGTTGTTATTCCATTTTTATCCTTCGCCAAAAGCTGTTTTCCCCATTAACTAATAGTTACCACACGTGCTACACTAAAATCGAACTACAATCCGATAAAAAGG
The DNA here is from genome assembly GCF_036898095.1 of Palaemon carinicauda. NCBI lineage: Eukaryota > Metazoa > Arthropoda > Malacostraca > Decapoda > Palaemonidae > Palaemon > Palaemon carinicauda. The sequence continues at coordinate 69,000,870 of NC_090736.1, forward strand.
AGACACGTGTATCCGTAACATAAAATAAATCAAGATTGGAAATAAGAACCTGGATTTTGAGTTTTAATATAATTGATACCCGTGAAATGGCTTATACAGGTTTCGAAAGAAGACAATGGAGGGAATAATATCGAAAAAATAGGTTTTCTATTCCTTCAGAGTTTTAATCTTCAGGATAACAAAAGATATAAATAAATACATATCTATAAATAGAAAGATATATAGATAGATATGAATAACTGGCGCACTTTTCATTGGAGGGTTCGACAAGAAGCTGATGAGCGTTCTGTATAATATGCTTGAAGCTTCTTACGACAGAGACAGTAGTACCTAAAGCTTAAATGTTTGAATGTGGCAGTGACTATCAGTGTTTTTCTCTTGCGTTATTTTCTTATATATATATATATATATATATATATATATATATATATATATATATATATATATATATATATATATATATATATATATATATATATATATATATATATATATATATATATATATATATATATATATATACAGAGAGAGAGAGAGAGAGAGAGAGAGAGAGAGAGAGAGAGAGAGAGAGAGAGAGATACTGTATATGTATATATATGTATATATGTATGTGTATATATGTATACACACAGATATATATATATATATATATATATATATATATATATATATATATATATATATATATATATATATATATATATATATATATACAGAGAGAGAGAGAGAGAGAGAGAGAGAGAGAGAGAGAGAGAGAGAGAGAGAGAGAGAGAGATAGATACTGTATATGTATATATATGTATATATGTATGTGTATATATGTATACACACAGATATATATATATATATATATATATATATATATATATATATATATATATATATATATAGATAGATAGATAGATAGATAGATAGATAGATAGATAGATAGATAGATAGATAGATATATAGATAGATAGATAGATAGATAGATATATATATATATTTATATATATATATATATATATATATATATATATATATATATATATATATATATATATATATATATATATATATATATATATGTGAATATATAAGTACGAGTATGTGTTAGCTATCTAAGACAACAACGTAGGATTTTTAATAAAAGTATATGAAGGAGAAAATAACCAGAGAATTAATTGTTAAAACATAGAGAATCGAAGATGAATAACAAATGAATGAGAAAATGGATAGAGTTGATTATAACCTATTGGTGAGTTTGAACTATTCGTTCTGCGGTTAAGTAAATTCAAACAAAGGTGAACATTTAAATCTATCTTGCAATAAAAGATGCTAATGGAAATATAGTACGAGCAATATGGAATAAATGGCAAACAATACAAGAAAAAAGACGTATGGAGATATGGCATAATACAAAAAAAAACTTATATAGATTTATAAAAAAAACATTATTGATAAAGAGAAAGAGAGTCTGAAGGTTTAAATATCTGAAAGCGACTGGCAATTTACCCAATATGACGATGAGTAAAAAGATTTGAGAGTACACCTTTCTTTGGAATGAGATGCAGCAGAGCATATTTTTAAGAATAAAATTAAATTTAAGAAAAAAATATCCAACCCCACAAATAAGTCATAGGAACCAACTTAATGGTTTCAAGGTCACAAATGAGCAACAGAGATCGAATATAGACAAACATGATCAGCAGCCGAGTCACTATCCTCCTATGTTAATATCAAGGGGAGTAAGGCAATATGTGCTTTTTTGGGCTCAGGCTATGTCGTCCTGATGAAGGATTCCTTTAGGTAGCATTCTAAGGGATATTTGCTACAGTGTTACTCCCAGAGAAGTAAACCAGAGGTCTCCAGGATTCTAACTCCTGGCGTGAGTATCCAATCAAGGATATCGCATAACATCAGGGGATGTATTTTTATATACGACACATAGCAATCTTCACCCTGAATAGATTTAACTCTTTGATGAAAGGGGGAAGAGTAGCAAAAGAAGGGGTGCCGATCTAGGTACACGGCGGACCTCCTTCCCCATTGCTATTATGACTCCATTCCTTTTCTTGTAGCTCTCTAAGCAAGTTGCGCTCCCTTTAACCCGGTGTTATGTTACAAGTTTTTGAAATATTCATCATGCAATCTCCAGCATTTTCATCCTTTGGAGAGGTGAGTATTAATTCTTTCATGTGTATAATTTTAGTCTCCCTTTTCACAGTTAAATTTTGATAGTTTAAGCGTGTTTAGGTGAGCCTTGCCCAGACCGGAGGCAGCCATTTTACGGCTAAGCTAAGATCCTTCAAAAGGACCACAGGAGTAGTGGCCCCCAAGTGGCCCTAAATCAATTGGTTCCCTCTATTTCTAGAACTGAAACTGAAGCTGTTCTCTCTGCCGTACCAAACATTATCCCAACTGGTCCAGAAGTCGACTGTCTACGCTTCATCCTCGAGAACCAACAACCTACATCTCACGATTTTCTCGACCTAGCGGCGAACAAAATGTTTAGAATCTCGAAGGATAAAGTTAACTTCTTCGAAGAGTGAAAGTCAAGTTCGACTAGGAGACAATATGAATCGTCATAAAAGAAATGAGTTTCCTTTGTGAAATCAAGGGAACTGACAGAAATATCCATAGATTTCTGTCTAGCTTTCTTCATATTCCTACACGAACAAGGCCTGGCTTCTACTATGATTACCTTGTGTAAGTCGGCCCTGTTTAGACCACTTCTCTACACTTTTGAAGTGGACCTCTCTAGTGAAATCTTTAATAATATCCCAAAAGCATGCGCTAGACTCAAAGCCAGTAACCCCACCAAAGCCCATCACGTGGTCTTTGGACAAAGTCTTGCACTATGCTTCGAACCTAAACAATTAGAATTGTACTCTAAAGGATCTAACACGGAAAGTAATTTTTCTGTTTGCCATAGCCTCAGCAGGAGTTAGTGAAATAGTTGCCTTATCAAGAAACAAGGGCCATATTCAGTTCCTTGACACAGGAGAACTGAACCTCTTTCCTGATCCTTCCTTTCTTGCCAAGAATGAGCTATCCGCTAAGAAGTGGGGTCCTTGGAGAATCTGCCCACTGAAGGAAGATACCTCTCTGTGCCCAGTAGAGTGTCTTAAGGTTTATCTTCGAAGAACTCCAGACTTCAAGGGAGGACAGCTCTTCAGAGGCACAACCTCAGGATCAAACCTATCCCTAAGACAACTGAGAGCAAAGCTCACCTACTTTATTTGTAGAGCTGATCCTGACAGTACACTCTTAGGTCACGATCCAAGGAAAGTGGCTTCTTCGTTGAACTCCTTTCAACATATGAACTTTGGAAGACTCTGCTCATATACAGGGTGGAGATCATCCAGGGTCTTCTACAAACACTATGCAAAGCAAGTATATGAAATAAAACATTTTGTGGTGGCTTGTGGGTAGTATTATAAAACCCGTCGTCTAGTGCTGCGATGAATAGTGAACTGCTTTGGGACTTTCCAGTGCATCAGGTGCATAGGTACACTTACCCTCTAGTGCAAATCACAACGATGATTAACACACTGTTCCATATAGGTGCATATCTGACCAATAACATCAGTGCCGATTGAACGTTTGCGTCAGTGTTTATGCATTCCCAAAATCTGTACAAGTCAGTCAGATTTGGTTTCACATCTCCATTGAGTGGCATTATTCCGATAATGATATTACATATTTTTTATACAAGAGAAATTATGGACCCTGATGTGTTTTCAATGCTGGATCAGATTCATACCCTATTGTAACTACATTTGATGATCTAGTTGCAAGGTAAAAAATACTAAACGTGTTTGTGTTTTATTGCTGCTATCTCAGTTGCAGACAAATAAAACATGCTAGAGTGCTAATTAAGCCCTAGAAAGGCCCAGAACTTGAAATCAGGATACATATTTTCAAGGTATGTGAAATGTAATCTCTAAAGTTTTACCTTCTGTTCCTACGGAAATTCAAGCCTTGAATCCTTATTGTCGATGTCAACACTTTCCTTGCAGGAAGCAGGAAAAACTAAACCAGTTCAAGGTTTAGTGGAAATGACAGTTACCTGGAATTTCACATACAGGTATAGCAGACCTAATAAGGAAATCCATTCAAGGTAGAAGGCACATACACAAATCAACAGCATTAGTAATTTCAAGTTAATTCTCTAGTATCCGTCCATCAGGGCGACATGGATTGAGCCCAAAAAACGGATTTTGAGCAAAGTGAAAAATCTATATTTGGGTGAGAATGCCATGTCGTCCTGATGGACCCTCCCTTTGCTGACCCTTCCCAAAATGACTCTATCTGCGGCCATTTCTGCTTAACGACAAGAAAAGGAATGGAGTCGTAGTAGTAATAGGGAAGGAGATCCACCAGGTACCTAGATCGGCACACCCTTCTTTCGCCACTCTTCCCCCTTTCGTCAAAGAGTTAAATATATTCGGGGGAAGATTGCTAAGTGTCATATCTAAAAATACGTCCCCTGATATTATGCGATATCCTTAATTGGATACTTGCACCAGGAGTTAGAATTTTGGAGACCTTCGGTTTATTTCTCTGTTTCTCTTGGAGTATCACTATAGAAAATATCCCTTAAAAGACTACCTAAAGGAACCCTTCCATCAGGACGCCATAGCACTCTCACCCGAAAATAGATTTTTCACTTTGTTCAAAATCCGTTATGTCCCAGCAGTACTTATGCACTCCCTAAGCCTTCCCCCATTAGCCATATTTCATAACAATAAGGTCATGTGTCCGTAAAATTCTATTAGGGGAGATAGGATTTAGCTCCAGTCTACCAAGACTTCAAGATCCTTTGTAAACTCCTTTCTTTGAATCGTGTAGCAATATGGACAAAGTATGTTACCTTGCCAATCGTGAAATTCGAAAGAAGCCTACAAACATTGAGACAATGAAAACGACTGATGATCAATCTTGGGTATTGCCGCAGCCTCTGTACCATACCTCCCACTGTCTTGGGATCGAGTCTTCTAGGTTGAGGGTACACTAGGATACACTAATCTATCTAATTTCTCTTATTCTTTTTTTTAAGCTTTTGCAGCGTGTATATGAAATTTTATTTGTATGTTGTTAATTTTCCTAAAATATTACAGTTAAATTGTTTATTACCTTTCTTTTAGTTTATTTTTTTCGTTATTTTCTTTCTTTCATTGTGCTATTTTCCCTGTTGGAGCCCTTGCACTTACAGCATTCTGCATTTCCCCCTAAGATTGTAGCATAGCTAGTAATAATAATAATAATAATAATAATAATAAATCATAATAATAATAATAATAATAATAATAATAATAATCATAATAATAATAATAATAATAGCACTTAAAGCTCTAGTAGGCATAAGAACATATGCATCGACAACCAAGTATAGAACATTAACTGACAAAGTAAAATTTCTGGATACCGAAACAACTTTTCCCTTTCGGATGATCCGGAAAAGCGCCTAATGTCAGATACACCCAGAAGTCTCAATAAGTTTGGTAGAAATGCAAATACACAAGTAACAAATATGACACTAATATCAGACTACCCAAGGTTTGAATATGTTTTATAGTTACACCTCCCAGGCATGGAAAAGTTAAAAAATATTGGCGGAACAGATTTTTGTTGGTGGTAAAAAAATCCAGGACATTCATTCCGGCTTTAACATGATGTCTTTTGAAATAAGTTACTCAGTCTGGCTTATATTGAAGTCTATAAGTTATTTACTGTTAACATGATGACGGGAGGTTAGTTAAAGACTTGTGCCAAAAAGTAATGTTATAAAAAAAAAATTTAGAAGTTAAAACAAGATCTTTGTGTCTGATAATAATATAGAGAGGATTCATAAACCATATACAAGAGTATTACTGATACAGTAACAAAATCAAAATAGCAAGTCAATATTGTGGGAAAAAAAAACAACAAGGGTTTTGGAGTGAGAATTTGAGTTAAAAACTCAATGATTCTGAACAGAGAGAAGACCAGAGGCCTAACCCGTCAACTTTCCTAAAAATAGATGGGGAAAGAGGCCAGTCTGTTGTACTTTTACTTGTCATGGTTGCGAGAGTTAACTCCTAACATTGCAAGTACCGGTTGGACATTAACGGCCATATTTAATGCAGAATTTCTCATTTTTGTGAAAACAATATGGAGAATATCAGTTAAAAGCAAAGGTATATATTCAATGTTATCAGACGTGTAGGGAAACAACAGAATATGAGGAGAGTAAACACTATCAGGCTATTATTCCAAGCACAGAAATCTATCAAATATTTGGCGTAGGTTTTATAATGGGACAGGGACCGTTTGGAAAGTTGCCTATGATGGGACGTCTCGGATAGCTATTGAGAATAAAACGACTCTTTCGCTCTCTTTATATGTATCATATCATCATATATCAAAGGCACTTCCCCCAATTTTGGGGGGTAGCCGACATCAACAAAGAAACAAAACAAAAAGGGGACCTCTACTCTCTACGTTCCTCCAGCCTAACCAGGAACTCAGCTGAGTTCAGCTGGTACTGCTAGGGTGCCACAGCCCAACCTCCCACATTATCCACCACAGATGAAGCTTCATAAGGTTGAATCCCCTACTGCTGCTACCTCCGCGGTCATCTAAGGTACCGGAGGAAGCAGCAGGGCCTACCGGAACTGCGTCACAATCGCTCGCCATTCATTCCTATTTCTAGCACGCTCTCTTGCCTCTCTCACATCTATCCTCCTATCACCCAGAGCTTTCTTCACACCATCCATCCACCCAAACCTTGGCCTTCCTCTTGTACTTCTCCCATCAACTCTTGCATTCATCACCTTCTTTAGCAGACAGCCATTTTCCATTCTCTCAACATGGCCAAACCACCTCAACACATTCATATCCACTCTAGACGCTAACTCATTTCTTACACCCGTTCTCACCCTCACCATTTCGTTCCTAACCCTATCTACTCGAGATACACCAGCCATACTCCTTAGGCACTTCATCTCAAACACATTCAATTTCTGTCTCTCCATCACTTTCATTCCCCACAACTCCGATTCATACATCACAGTTGGTACAATCACTTTCTCATATAGAACTCTCTTTACATTCATGCCCAACCCTCTATTTTTTATTACTCCCTTAACTGCCCCCAACACTTTGCAACCTTCATTCACTCTCTGACGTACATCTGCTTCCACTCCACCATTTGCTGCAACAACAGACCCCAAGTACTTAAACTAATCCACCTCCTCAAGTAACTCTCCATTCAACATGACATTCAACCTTGCACCACCTTCCCTTCTCATACATCTCTTACCCACATTAACTCTCAACTTCCTTCTCTCACACACCTTTCCAAATTCTGTCACTAATCGGCCAAGCTTCTCTTCTGTGTCTGCAACCAGTACAGTATCATCCGCAAACAACAACTGATTTTCCTCCCATTCATGGTCATTCTCGTCTACCAGTTTTAATCCTTGTCCAAGCGCTCGAGCATTCACCTCTCTCACCAATCCATCAACATAAAAGTTAAACAACCATGGCGACATCACACATCCCTGTCTCAGCCCCACTCTCACCGGAAACCAATCACTTACTTCATTTCCTATCCTAACATATGCTTTACTACCTTTGTAGAAACTTTTCACTACTTGCAACAACCTTCCATCAACTCCATATAACCTCTTCACATTCCACATTGTTTCCCTATCAACTCTATCATACGCTCTCTCCAGATCCAAAAACGCAAAATACACCTCCTTACCTTTTCTAAATATTTCTTGCATATCTGCCTAACTCTATAAATCTGATTCCTACAACCCTTAACTCTTCTAAAACCACCCTGTACTTCTAAGATTGCATTCTCTGTTTTATCCTTGATCCTATTAATCATTACTCTACCATACACTTTTCCAACTACACTCAACAAACTGATA
>NC_090736.1:69018773-69021273 GCF_036898095.1 Palaemon carinicauda
TTTATATATATATATATATACTGTGTATATATATATATATATATATATATATATATATATATATATATATATATATATATATATATATATATATATATTCTATATATATAAATATATATATATAGATATATAAATAGATATGTATATATAAGCTATATATATATATATATATATATATATATATATATATATATATATATATATATATATATATACACACATATATATATATATATATATATATATATATATATATATATATATATATATATATATATATATATATATATATGTATATATATATATATCTATATATATATATATATATATATATATATATATATATATATAAATATATATATATACATAAATATATATGTATATATAACCTATATATATATATACATATATATATATATATATATATATATATATATATATATATATATATATATATATATATATATATATATATATATAAATATATATATATATATATATATATATATATATATATATATATATATATATATATATATATATATATATATATATATATATATATATATGTATATATATATATAAATGTATATATATATATATATATATATATATATATATATATATATATATATATATATATATATATATAGTTATATGTATATGTGTGCGTGCGTGTGTGTGTGCGTGCGTGTGTGAAGGTGCGAATTTATACACGTACAAAATAAAACCTTATAGGTTGCACATGTCGTGAATTAATTTCTAAAATTGGACTATATAGCTCCATCTTTTGCTTCTCTTTACAATATTTAGAAATTTCACAATAACTGTCAATCACCATAGTAGTTTTATTTTATAGTTCTAATCCGAATGAATAATTTGTTCAACCTATATTCAATCATTGTATTTCCCAGGTATTTATTCACAGTTTTTATCTTATCATTTATCCTAATGAATATTTTTAAAAAAAATTCTCAATATCGTTCATATAGTCATCACTTCTGCATTACGAATTCCTTTACTCTTTCATTAAATTATTATTACATACTATTTTTACTGCTTCAATAAATGCATATGATGCCCCTGGTTACAAACTTCATCTAGAATGTTATCTGCCGAATTACAAACGCAACATGGTAATCTATTTGCCGGTATCACAAGATGATACATCAACATACACCACATCCTTTTGTCATAACTCCAAGCATTTTTTTTTTTTTCCATTCAAATCTCTACTTTTTTGTTTCCTCACTGAATTCCACCATATTAATCCTATCTACTTTCAATCTCCGACCATTTGGTCTACAGCTTTTTCCCTACAAAGAGTTCTCTGCGTTTTTCCAACATTCCTGGACCAGTAACACTCAACACAAGAGCTCATTAATTTTTGCAGTTTGGGGGAAATTTCCTGTTGTTTTTAAAGGAAATATAGCCGATACTATCAACTTTAATCCTCATAAATTGAGTTTCTATATTTTTCAGTATTTTTGGAATATTACAGTAGGATATTTGTATGAAAATTTTTTATGCATATTATAATACAGTTATAATATTTTGTTCATAATTATTTATGGTAAATTTGGTTATTATCTATTTACTTCTTTCTTTCACTGTTTTACGTTCGCTCAGGATCATTTACTCATCTGGCTTCTATCCACCCAAACAAAGACCAGGGAGCCTTACCTTACCTTATTTTCCTTATTTTATGTTTGGGTTCCCCCAGGTCCCTCAGTGTGAGGCACCTCGTATATACACCAAAGAATTGCAAATACATCTTTAAGTGTATTTTGCATCTTCCAATCTCGGATGGTCTAGGATGCATCTTAGGTATTTATCGAGCTTATTCTTAAACACATCTACGCTCACTCCTGTTATGTTTCATAGATGAGCTGGCAGCGCATTAAATAGTCGCTTTATTATCGATGCTGGTGCGTAGTGCGCCTTCCTTAGTTTTCCTGGTATATTTTTTGCCACTATTAATCTACCTCGGCTTGCTCTTTCTGATATTTCTAGCTCCATGATGTTTTCAGTAATTCCTTCTATTTGCTTCTATGCTTGTATTATCATGTAGCGTTCTCTTCTCCCTTGTAGACTGTATAGTTTTAAAAATTTTAGTCTTTCCCAGTAGTCATAGTCCTTAACTTCTTCTATTCTAGCGGTATAGGACCTTTGTAAACTCTCTATTTGTGCAATATCGTTTTGGTAGTGTGGGTACCATATCACAATGCAGTACTCGAGTGTTCTACGTACATAAGTTTTGTGAAGCATAATCATATGTTCAGCTTTTCTTGTTTTAAAGTGTCTGAATAACATTTCCATTTTTGCTTTACATTTAGCCAACAGTGTTGCTATTTGGTCGTTGCATAACATATTCCTATTTAATATTACACCAAGGTCTTTAATTGCTTCTTTGTTTGTGATTGTCTCGTTATTAGGTCACTTGTATGCATATACCATTCCTTCTCTGTTTCCATAATCTATTGATTCGAATTTATCGGAG
>NC_090736.1:69038773-69053773 GCF_036898095.1 Palaemon carinicauda
TATATATATATATATATATATATATATATATATAATTTATATATACATATAATTTTATATATATATATATATATATATATATATATATATATATATATATATATATATATATATATATATATATATATATATATATATATATATATATATATATATATATAGTCATATGTACATTTTTACTCCGGTCACTCTAAAAATATAAAGCATTCAGTTTTTTCCTCCATGTACCTTAGGGCATTGTGAATTTGTAGCCCAGATTACATTGAGGACGAGTTCACTGAAATAGAAAAACTTGCAACAGGTCTTTGTTATCCCAAATATTTCTTAGAGAAATGTATGAATAAGGCTAAGAAAACATTTTATAGTGTCCAATTAGAGAGAAAGGAAACAATTAATATTATAGATGTTATACCACTTTTGAAAAAAGTAGACATTGCTGTAGTTTAAATATAATTGTACATTAAACAACATGTTAATTCAGAATAGTTCTGGAAATGATAATAATGTAATATATAGCATTCCTTGTTCAGAGTGTAACCTATTTTATGTCGACCAAACATCAAAAAGTATACCAGTCAGATTAAAACCGCATCAGGTGGCCGTCTCTCAATGCCTTGGCCTCCCACTGGTTAGGGTCAAGTCACAGAATTGGTTGGTAAAAGGCGGGAAAAGTAATCCATGTAAATGACTATTTCCAAAGGGATATTGTTGAATCATTTTTAATCTCCTGTACTCAATGTAGAAATTTGAATCTAAGCCCAGGTCTGTTTTCTGTTAATCCAGTATTATCCTTTTATCTAAAATCAGACTTTTCCGGAATTATTAAGAAACTGACAGCTGTTGGATCCCATACTCCTGTTTAAATACGATGTCTGTATATGTATTCTCATTGCTGAGTTTAATAATGTCCCGAGTGGATGAAAGTACTAACTCCAATCAAGTCTTTTTCATTTTTCCTTTCGTGGCTATAATACATATGTATATATATGCACACATAGATATATATATATATATATATATATATATATATATATATATATATATATATATATATATATATATATATATATATATATATATATATATATGTATGTATTCAGATACGTGGCGTTAAAGTACATTGCTTACATTTATATGGGTGGTTAGCAATGAATACTAGCATCTCTTGGATCTGAGACGAGCCGAGAGAAGGTTATGACTCAAAGGCAGAATGAAAGCATCTGAGTAACTTTATCACAGAACATCCGTTTTTTATACATAAACTCCATGAAAAAAAGGCATATAAAACATAACACGAAATTTCATGTTCAACTGACACCGCACCGGTTAACAGTTAATGGTGAGAAAAACAGACATGTTATTTCAGGTCCTTATCAGTGCGAGAGGAGAGTGAAGATAAAAGCATAATATATACACAAAATTAAATGTCATTACTATTGTACCAACCGTGTCTCACACAATTGTACATAATTCCTTTTGTATGTATTATGCTTGTATCTTCGCTCTTCCCTCGCACTTAAACGAACATGAAAATTCATGTCAGGTCTTTCCTCTGTAATATTGTCTGTCTTGTGAAATTGTTATGTCCTGTTGCCTTGAGATTTTGTATATAAGGAGAAAGTTCTACAGCAATATAACTCAGTCGTTTCCAGCCTGCCTTTGAGTTCACAACCTTACTCGGCGCCGTCACACTATGTACGATCGTGTGACACGCGGTTGGTACATGGCTCCTCCCTAAAAATAACATACTCTACATCTTAAATAGAGCGCACTGATCTAGAGAGGCGAACTGTAGGCGGGTCATATGGCAGAAGATAAGCAGGTTTTAGATAATCAATAGGGACCCAGTCTTCTTTGCCACGAATGTTTAGTAGGAATGCTTTCGGACTGCATCGGATCACAAGGAAAGGGCCCGTGTAAAGGGGCATTAGCAGTGGCTTGCTAGTGTCGTTGCGTAAGAAGACGTGCGTAGCAGAGTGCAAGTATGTCGGTATGTGATGCTTCGCTGGGGGCTTGTAAGTCTGGTGGCATGGAGTAGATTTTCCCACGACGTGACGTATGCGCTAAAGATCGCAGAAGGATAGAATTTGGCAGGGACGACCAATGGGTCGCCATAAACCATTTCAGCTGCCAAGACGTCGAGGGCGTCTTTAGGAGTGGTCCTTAGACCCAGGAGGACCCAGGGAAGCTGAGTAAACCAGTTGCAATCCTTGCAGCGGGACATCAAAGCTGCTTTGAGGGTGCGATGAAAACGTTCAACCATTCCATTGGCAGCGGGATTGTAGGCAGTTGTCTGATGTAGGGTGATGCCCAGGAGATTTGGTAATGATGTCCAAAATTGAGAGGTGAAAGTGGTACCCCTGTCAGAAGTAATATGCTCACGGATACCAAATCTTGCAATCCATCCTGAGAGTAAGGCAGATGTACACGAGGCAGACATTGCAGTTGCCATGGGAATTGCTTCAGGCCAATGAGCGGAACTGTCGATAGCGATAAACAGGTAACGATGTCCTTGTGATGTGAGTAGGGGGCCTACAACGTCGACGTGAATCTCAGTGAAACGACACTGAGGCTGGGGAAAGGTGCCCACTCCCGAATCCATGTGTCGATGTACTTTGGAAGTTTGGCAAGAAGCACAGGCGTGGACCAAATCCTTAGCATTCTTAAAAATGCCGTGCCAAATGAAGGGATATGAAAGGCCATGAATGAAATCAAACACTGTCGGTGCATGGGAGCAGGAATCCAAGGTCGCGGTCTGCCTGTACTGACGCCACAGAGGAGGGTGGTGTTGGAGTCGTCGAGGGGGATGTCTTCCCAACGGAGGGATGTGCAGGAAGTCCTACATGCTTTATACTCTGGATCCTGTCGTTGGACTTCAGCCAAGGTGCTGTATTCCAATCCGAGTTGAACAGCAGCCAACGTGTTTCTTGACAGGGTGTCAGCAACGGGATTCATTTCCCCAGGGACGTGTTGAAGGGTGCAGTTATATTAAGCCATGGCGGAGAGACGTCGCCGTTGACGGGCGTACCAGGCGTCAGACTGTCGAGTGAAGGCATGCAACATGTGGTCTGTGCAAATGACAAAGGGCGTACCTTCTAAGAAATGGTGAAAGTGACGAACAGCCATGTGCACCGCCAGCAATTTGCGATTGAAGGTAGAGTAACCCGATTTTGCCTTGGACAGTTTTCTGCTGAAGAAGGCCAATGGGCGGGGCGAGCCATTGACCACCTGTTCGAGTACTGCACCAAAAGTGATGTTGCTGGCATCGGTGGAGAGAAGTAGAAGGGCATGTGGGATAGGAAAAGTGAGAGCTGCAGCGGTTAATAGGGCCTTCTTTGCATTACAGAAGGCCGCTTCTTGAAGGGGATCCCACTACAGGTCCTTTGGCTTGCCCTTAAGGGAGGCGTAGAGGGGAGCAAGAGTGGCGGCAATGGCTGGCAGAAAACGGTGATAATAGTTGATCATGCCCAAGAATTCCTGCAGAGCTTTGACGGTCGAGGGCGTGGGGAAGTTCTGAATGGCTGCTACCTTCTCAGGGAGGGGATGGACTCAATCAGGAGTGATACGATGCCCTAAAAACAACACTTCGGTGGCACCAAAGGTACACTTGCCGTACCGGACTACAAGCCGTTTTGTTTCAGGCGGTCGAGCACGATGCACAGGTGACAGACGTGTTCCTCTTTTGAGGAAGAGAACACAAGTATGTCATCCACATAACATACACAGAAGGGGAGGTCCCCTAAGATGCCCTCCATGAGACGTTGAAAAGTGGCCCCAGCATTACGAAGGCCAAAACAGGAGTAATTGGTGTATGTACCAAACGGAGTGGTGATGGCAGTCTTGGGGATGTCTTCTGGGTTCATAGGCACCTGATAATACCCCTTCAGGAGGTCGAGCGTAGAGAAAACCTTTGCTCTGTGCAGGTAAGAAGTCACGTCGGGGATGTTTGGTAGGTGGTAGTGATCTGGTTCTGTTTGCATGTTCAGGCGCCTGTAATCCCCGCATGGACGGAGGGAGCCGTCATTCTTCAGAACGATGTGTAAGGGTGACGAACATGGGCTGGAGGCCTTTTGGCAAAGGCCCATTTCCTCCATTTCAGCAAACGTATATTTGGCGGCTGCCAATCATTCCGGTGCCAGATGTCTGAATTTTGTGAAGACTGGGGGTCCCGTCGTCTTGATATGGTGATAAATACCGTGCTTGGCAGGAGCCTTGGGCATTTGGCAAAGTTCTGGAGGGAAAACTGGGTACGACGTGAGGAGGTGGGCGTAGGCATCCGTGGGTTCACTGATGTTGAGAACGAGGTTGGAGGGGCGGGTTGAAGAAGTGTCGACAGGTACGAGTCTGTGTTGACCAATCGTCGGTGGGCAACATTGACCAGAAGATGGAAATGAGAGAGGAAATCCGCGTCGAGGATTGGCAATGTGACGTTAGCAAAGAGAAACTTCCAATTAAATTATCGTTTCCAAACGATAATGTGAGGCTCTCGTAACCATAGGTGGGTATCGCAGATCCGTTGGCAGCTACCAGGCGGACATCGTCAGAAGTAGATTGACTACGTCGTATCCTGAAGAGTTCCCTTGGCAAAAGAGAATGACAAGCACCCGTTTCAACCAAAAATTGCACACCAATTCCTGCATTATATAAAAAGAAAAGATTACAAACACGGGAGGCCACCGCCATGAGCGATGGCCTACTTATACGTTTTTTGGCCACTGACAATCCTTGCCACATTTCTTCGCAGCTGCCCTGATTCTGAAGTGGTAGTAGCAAAACTGCGGCCGATGGGCGGTAGTAAGTGGCTGTAGAAGTCGTTGTTTGGTGCTCGAGCGAGTGGCGGGTGATGGATGGCTTTATCGCCACTCTGGCTCGTCATGGGGTAGGCGTGTATGTCCTACGGCATTCACGTCAGGTTCGGTTAACTTTGAATAGGAGTCCTCTTTGTTAGGAGTGGAGTCATTGATGGAGGTCTTGAAGGTCGCGAAGTGGCTGTCCATAAGGGCGTCGACTTTGGTCATCAAGTCTTTTATTGGTAAACTATTCACATCGAGTATGGCAGTTTGTACAGGTTCGAGTAAACGGCGTATCCAAAGGGCACGAAGTAGGTTCACCTCAAGAGAAGAGCCATCTGTGGCAGGTTGCAGGCGAGCGATGCTGGTCATTTCCCTGAGGGCGAGCGAAGCCCTTTAGTCCCCCAATGGTTGTTGAGAGAGCTGAAAAAGCTTTGCTATACAGGCTGCTGGTGACGGTGAGTACTGCTACAGTAGGCATGTTTTGAGGGCATCATACCCTATTGGGGTGTTTCCTTTTTCATAAAGCCAGTCAAATATTTCCAGGTAGGTGTCCTCGGGTATCGTCGCGAGAACATAATCTGGTTTGGTGATTGAGCGAGTCACGCCCTTGATACGGAACTGGAATTCTGCGCGCTGAAACCAAGCAAACGCCTCTCCGCTGGTGAACGATGAAAGTTTCAATTAGGCGGCGCCAACTTCTGTGGAGTCCGCCATTGTACCAATGACGGTGGTTGACTTTTGGGGTCACCACTGTGACAAGCCGAGAGAAGGTTGTGACTCAAAGGCGGAATGAAATCAACTGAGTAACTTTATTACAGAACATCCGTTTTTATATACATGAACTCCATGCAAAAAAGGCATAAAAGACATAACAGGAAATTTCATGTTCAACCGACACCGCACCGGTTAACAGTTAACGGTGAGAGAGACAGACATGTTATTTCAGGTTCTTATTAGTGCTAGGGGAGAGCGAAGATACAAGCATAATATATACACAAAATGAAATGTCGTTACTATGTACGATCTTGTGTCACATGGTTGGTACAGATCCTTGGAGGTAAAAACCTGAAGTTACTTTTACCTGTAAATAAAATACGAGCTAGAGAGGGAAGGCTAAAGCTTCAGGGAATCACCTTTTAGCAAAAAAGATATTCTCTCTCTCTCTCTCTCTCTCTCTCTCTCTCTCTCTCTCTCTCTCTCTCTCTCTCTCTCTCTCTCTCTCTCTCTATATATATATATATATATATATATATATATATATATATATATATATATATATATATATATAACATCCCTCAAATAACCCTTTAACGACCAAATAGCCCAAACGGGATCTTTAAAACAGCTACTTTTGGGTAGTCGTGGTTAACATGTTTATGCTTGTCTGAAATTGACGCTTTGGCAACTCATAGAGACACTCCTCTGCTCTTAGAATCAGCCAATCAGAAGCCTCCTGTCCTTCTCGCCAAGTCTGTAGCTCCTTCTAAAGACACCTCACTTGTGCTCAAGTCGGAAAAGTGACAAAACGCGTCGCAGTAACGTCCACACATCCCCCCCCCCGACCTCCGTAATCATGGTAAGTACACAGTGACTGTAGGATAGTGAAGCCTAGTGATATGCTTACCTTTTGATGTGGGTTTCAAGGGCTGTAGTGTTACTGATGTGTAGTAGTGACTATCGGAAAAAGTATAGATCCCATATGGGCTACCTCGGTCGAGTTTAGGCGGACCACGCTCATCCCATATGGGATCTATTGGACCTTAACGGTTCTACCGGGCACTACTTTACGACGCACATAATTTTTGCAATTTTTTTCTAGTGATTGTCTTAGACATTTGTGAATAGTTTTAACAATATTTAAAGAAAATAATAGTGATTATTTAGATATGTTAGGCTCATGTGCATACAAATTATTACCTTACAAGGTATTGAATGATAAGTTCTTGTTAGGCCAAGTTACATTTTTTCTTATTACATGATTTTAATTTTTTGTTCCTTGCAGTTTCCTGGCCATAGCTTTTATGGGCATTGCAACGCTGCATTGGAGACTCAGGATCATACACCATGGGTTGCCCCTAATGACGCTGAAGGAAGTGATGTCAATGTGAGCCCTTTGGATGTCGACAGTAATGACGACGACCCTACGTACGTTCCTGACGAAGGCCTTACTCAGGAGGATGCCTTTGACCCTCCCAACGCTAGAGGTTAGTATGAGACATCCTTAGAGAGAGAGAGAGAGAGAGAGAGAGAGAGAGAGAGAGAGAGAGAGAGAGAGAGAGAGAGAGAGAGAGAGAGAGAGAGAGAGAGATATTTGTTTAATTTTCTTTTTTAAAAGTTTCGTTGTTACAATAGTTGCTCTTTAAATTTATTTTCATTGTGTTGCTCTTTAAATTTTTATAAACAATGGGTATTTTTAAAACTTATTTGTGTACTTGCATGCTCACTGACATACATATGCACACACATGCATACTCACTGACATACAGATGCACACATATGCATACTCACTGACATACACATGCACACACATGCATGCACACACGCCAGCACACATGATTCATTTACTGTTTCATTAATGTTACTTTATTCTTGTTTCAGCTCGCAGGGTCAATGTTGTTGTCCCTCAGGAGATGCCTGTGGAAGAGAAAGTTGAAGTTGAAGGTGAGGTTAACCCTAAGAGGCCTCGTGTTGTTGAATGGAAGAAGGAAGACATTCACATCCAGCCCCTACCGGACTTCATTCATCCACAGCTAGACTTCTTGAGGGAACCTTACGAGGACTTCCGACTGGACATCTCAAATTGGCTGAGAAGTTTCAAGACATCAAACTTCAAGATTACTAGGAATTCTCTTGGCACCAGGGATGTCGCTTTGCCCAAAAGGGGCCAACGGGCAGTTGTGCCAAGTGTAGAGTCACGCCAGGATGCCCCTACCCTACACATGCCAAAGCATGTCACCATGAGGCAGACCTGCAAGTTCTTTTCAACTGCCAGCCACATCCACAGGTCTCGCTGGATGTGAGAGGAGTGCAAGGTGGCCCTTTGCCTCACTGAAAGTCGGAATTGTTTTGCTTTATTCCATAAGATTTCTAAGTAATTTTTTGCTCTTTTTCAATAGATTTTAAAGTAAGTTTTATAATGTTTCTATTCTATCAATTAAGAGTAAGGTTTAATATATTTTTTGCATTTTCATAGTATTTTTGTATTTTTATAGTATTTTTGTATTTATGGAATATTGTATTTTCTTGTATTTGTAACGTATTTCTTATTTAATTAAATTGTTAAGTCATATATGTGTGTCTGTTATACATTGGAACTATAAAAAAAACTGTCTGTTATACATTGGTAATATAAAAAAACTGTTGGGCGAAACTTCAAAATCTGTGCCGTTATGGTCCAATAGATCCCATATGGGATGAGCGTGGTCCGCCTAAACTCGCCCAAGGTACCCAAATGGGATACTTCATTGCATGCAATTTTTTCGGTAATTTGGAAATTTTTTAAAAAGTACACAAGAATAAAAAGGTCTTGTATTTTCTAATACTACAACATACTAAAAGGAATTTTTAAAGTTTCCCATAAAACCTAGGGTGGACCTTAAAGGGATAAGGGAAGAGGGAGTAGTCATACCCTGTTGAGAGGTAGTTGCGTGTGCGTGTATATCTATTTGAACATTTAGCCGTCATTTTTGATGAATCGCGTACAAACACATATATATCATCATCATTATCATCATCATCATCATCATATCCTCTAACTCCAATTGACGTAAAGGCCATCGGTTAATTTCGCCAGTCGTCTCTATCTTGAGCTTTTGATTCCACATTTCTCCATTCCTCATCTCCTACTTCACGCTTCGTATGCCTCAGCCATGTATGTCTGGGTCTTCCAACTCTTCTAGTGCTTTGTGGAACCCAGCCGAACGTTTAGTGGACTAATCTCTCTTGGGGAGTGCAAAGAATATGCCCAAACAAATCTCCATCTACCCCTCATCATGAACTCATCCACATATGGCACTCGAGTAATCTATCTTATAGTTTCATTTTTATTCCTGTCCTACCATTCAACTACCATCCAATATCCTTCTGAGGGCTTTGTTCTCATATCTACCAAATCTATTGGAGATTGTTTCATTGTCACACCATGACTCGTGTCCATAGAGTAACACCGATCTCACTAAACTGTTATATATGCAATTTCATGCGATTTGATTTCCATATTTTACTTAACCTGTCAATTATCGTATTTGCCTTTTTCAATCTTTAAATAAACTCTAATTCTAATGACACTGTATTAGAGTGAATAGTTGCTAAATACTTAAATGATTCTACGTCATTAATCCTGTCTCCTTCCAATGATATTTCATCTGCCATTTCATATTCTGCTCTCATCATCTCTGCCTTTCTTCTATTTATCTTCAGCCCCACCTCGTGTGATATTTCATGCATTCTGGTAAGCAAGCATTGCAAATCCTGTGGTATTCTGTTAACAAGGACGGCATCATCAGCATACTCTAGGTCTGTTAAATTCCTATCACCAATCCCGTTCAATCCTTCTCCGACTGTGCTACGTATTACAAAATCCATGAGGAGGATAAACAACATAGGTGACAACATGGTCTCTTGGAGTATTCCACTTTTCACTTGAAATTCATTTGATTAGACTCCATTAACATTAACTTCGCACTTGCTGTGCTCATGAACAGACTTAATCAAATTCATATATTTAAGAGAAATTCCATAACACACAAGACTCTCCATAAAAGTGGCCGGTGCACAATATCGAAGACTTCAAAATCAACACATGCAATCAAAAGAGGAATTTTTTATTCTACGTATTGTTGTACAACATGACTCAAAAAGAAAATTTGGCCAGTGCAACTTCTAGCTTTTCTAAATCCCGCTTGTTCATCTTACAGCTTTTCATCAATCTTTCTCTCCAGTCTCTTCAGAATAAGCATACTATATATTTTCATAACAACTGACTTAGCGTTATGCCTATGTAATTATTTCAATCAGTCAGGACACCTATCTTTGCCATTTTCACCAACATTCGTAACTCCCATTCATCTGGTTTTGCCCCTTCATGCCACATTCTACAAAATAATCTTGTAAGTACTCAAGGAGTCCCTTCATTTTCGGCCAGTATCATCTCGGTAGTTATTCCATCATATCCAGGGGCTTTCCATCTCTTTGGTGTTTTGAGGATAGCTTCGACTTCAAACACACTGAATTCACTTAGGGGCACATTGAGGTCTTCATCAGCTTAAGGCATATCAATCAAATTATTCCCTTCATCTCTTCTATTCATAACCTCACTAAAGTGTTCCATTTAACGTTGTCCTTCTTCATCTTCCGTTGTTATAACAGATCTATCTCTCTCTTTGATGGGTATATGCTTCTTCTTCTTTGGCCACACAGAGATTTCATCAATAATTATATAAGCAATTATTACACCATAGCCACTTCCTAAATCCACACACACACACACACACACACACACACACACACACATATATATATATATATATATATATATATATATATATATATATATATATATATATATATATATATATATATATATATATATATATATATATGTACATTATATTTATATATATACATTATATATACATATATATATATATATATATATATATATATATATATTATGTATATATATATATATATATATATATATATATATATATATATATATATATATAAATATATATATACATATTATGTATACATATATAAGTATATGTCATGTAAAGGAGAAAATTTCACACTAATTAAGGTGATATGTATATTTGATTAAGTATTTAATGAGTTTTATTCGTTAGATATACGATAGAGAGACATTGAAATAAATATATATATATATATATATATATATATATATATAGAGAGAGAGAGAGAGAGAGAGAGAGAGAGAGAGAGAGAGAGAGACGAGAAGAAAAATAATTGGAGCGAAGTGGTACTCGAAAGCCAATGTTGATGAAA
This sequence comes from Palaemon carinicauda, assembly GCF_036898095.1. Lineage (NCBI taxonomy): Eukaryota > Metazoa > Arthropoda > Malacostraca > Decapoda > Palaemonidae > Palaemon > Palaemon carinicauda. The sequence goes on from NC_090736.1 coordinate 69,049,573, forward strand.
AGTGCCTACGTCGCAGGTTAAGTTAGCTAAACAAACGACCAATGACGGAAACATATCGAATGACTCACGCAACAGATATGCTTGCAGGAAGTGACTTATGACGTTACCATTACGTCAGAAGAAGGGACCAATAGAACACAAGAATAGTCACATGACGTGATGCAATTACAACGACCTTGTTCTGGGATATTTAAGCTAATAACGCATAGAAGTGAAGGCGCTCTTTCCTACAGTAAACCGCCATAGTCGGTTGTCCCTTCTCCCTCTCCCCCCGTCATGGGGCGAGGCCCCACATCAGGTGCAGAGTTGGCCTGCACTTACTAAACGTCAAGTTTACAAGAAGAAACTTTCTAACTGTCCAAAACTGGACAATATGGGACCGAGTTCCCTATTAGCCAACAAATTACCTTTCAACCGCGAGGTATAAGATTATCTTCGATGAAGGAGAAATTACCAAGAAGAGTGTAAATTGGTGGACACATCTACGGAGAAGCGATCCCCAAATCGCCCACATAAAAATCACGGATTTCGCATCCAGAAAGCTTAGGTGTGTAGCAGAAGTCTACGGTTGCAGCCTCCAATCTTCAAGAGTTTTTATTGTTTCAGTCTGTATTTAAAACCCAATTATTCAACATAGAAGAATACTGTGAAACTAATGTTCACCTATATTCAAGAAGTAAAGTTAAGGAACTATACTGCAATTTACCATCACCCACTTTCCTGAGGGTCTAAATATAAATAATTATTTGCACTGATATGATTGACTGAGATACATTTATTAATTAGAATGATATTGAAGTGGTGCTTAATAAAAGAAATAGAAAATGCCCCAACACGCATCACACACACACACACACACACCACACACACACACACATATATATATATATATATTTCTTTATTTATATATATATATATATATATATATATATATATATATATATATATATATATATATATATATATATATATATATATATATATATACTGTATTGTAGCTCAAAGATAACATATATGGAGCTTAGGCTATTCGAGGGTGTAAGGTTTAACAAAAGTATATGGTTGCAAAGCAAAACGGGAAAAGGCGATATGAATTTCACTCTCATGAGTCGTTAAACATTTCATATAACTATATCCGAAATCTTTCAATAACAGCAGTTTGACAGTGTAAGATTTCACTCATTACTTTCTTACCTGTAAATTTTGCTTTAATTTCAGTAGGCTACATTTCTTTTGAGATATGTAACAAACAAGTGTTAGTTTCAATTAATGAGAGATCTTTAGTTTGTGAAAGGAATTAAGAACGTGATTTTACATTAGTTGAGCAGAAAAATAATGTCTAGGCATAACATTTATTCCATATAGAAGTGAACAGTCCAACCCAATTCTCGCTAAACATCATGGAAATTTTTAGACATTCAAATAACTTCAGTAGATATGAGGAGCTATTTCTCTCTGTAAATTACTTACATTATACACTTTTATTTTCTATATCCACATTGCCTATAAACTTGCACGCAGCCAAGATTTGATCAAAAGCTCAAATACTGATATTCTTAATAAAATAAGGAATTATTTCTAATCTTTTATAACGGAATGAAAAAAAATCTCACAGCGTTTATATCTTTTTCAATTAGTCCATTCTATTTCCCATTTCCTTCTAAAGCCATAACTTTTCTTTATAACTTCATGCACAGTAAATGCAGGCTGTAAAAATCGGGACAGAATTAGGGTCCCTGACAAAGGCCATGAATTACCAACCCTGTTATAAATCAAGGCGCAAAAACATTTCTAAAAGCTTCTGAGGAAAATAATGAGAAATATGCTCTGGACCAGGCATTTCATATGAAACTCGTTGAAATGGGGAAATTTTGCAATGAAAAACTATTAGAATTGTTTCCTACTGGATTGAAAGCCTCTTAGAATTATATGTTAGGCGTGAAACCCTTCAGAATAGGATTCATTGGCTTGGAACCTAATTAGAAGAATTTTTATTCTGATTGTACCGTTCTTGAAATTTGATCAATTTAATATGAAAATTTTCGAATTGGGATAATTTAGCATGATACCCTACTAAAATTGTATTGTTTTGGCCCGAAACCCTCTCGGAACTGAACCCTCTTAAGATCAGAAGCCTATTTATAATTGGAACTCTTGGCGAGAAAAACCTCTTAAAATTTGAATTTCTTTGCTTAGAAACATTTTAACATTGAAATTATGACATGAAACCCTCTGACAACGTTTTTTTGTCCCAAAAACTATCTTAGAATTGTAACTTTTTCTCACGCAATCCTCTTAAAATTCGAGTACTTTCACATTAAACTTTCTTAAATTGGAATTGTTGAGCCTGAAACCCTTTTAGAATTGCAACTTTTGTTATAAAACACTTACCACTGGAACATTTTTAGCAAACTGTAATTTGATTATTCAACTCTCAACCACATGGGAGGGATTCAGTAGTTGACTTAAATCTCCTCCATTCCATTCACTATTTCCACAGTTACACCTGTTCTCTGAGTTTTACATGGCCGAGGACTGGTTTTCAATGGCGTTTCTCGAAGGACGTTGTCATAATTGCTTCCTACGGAAGAAGTTACTTTGCGACATTAACGTTAAATGTAAAAAAGGAGTTTGACAGAACTTACGAAACATGCTTCTTCATTTGAATGTGTATATGTGTGTATGTTTATGAGAGAGAGAGAGAGAGAGAGAGAGAGAGAGAGAGAGAGAGAGAGAGAGAGAGAGAGAGAGAGAGAGAGAGAGCTAAAAAATTGTTTGCATGTCAATTCTAGTTTTACGTTTCTGCGGTACTTAAGGAATTATACAAATGAGAGAGAGAGAGAGAGAGAGAGAGAGAGAGAGAGAGAGAGAGAGAGAGAGAGAGAGAGAGAGAGAGAGAGAGAGAGAGAGAGAGAGAGAGAGTCTTCTACCCAGTGCGTTTCCCCCCACTAATGTTAAACATTCACAGGAATGTTGTTTCTAATTCAGTAGCTCAAACATACCAATATATAACGTTTATTTCTTGATCCCCGTTGTAGAGATTTCCCCCTAAAAAGGTCCTGCCAATTACGATTTTTAAGTTTTTTCCGATTAATTAGCTGATCTATGCCGTGGATTTCTTGCTCATAGAGATATAACCCAAACAATGAGAGAATTGGACGGTAATTATTCCTTATTTTCCGTCAAAAATAATTTTTCATAAATAATATTCTAGATTCAAATGAGGTTTTCTCTTTTTCATTGTCCTTGCGCAGGCGAATAGTTTTAAACTGTTTGTATGAAATGTGTCTTTTATGACGCAAAGTTGGCCCTTTGCGTCAATAGGCGTAGGAGGAGATGATGATAAAAGGTGTCTGGTTTCAGTTCGAGTTTCATCATAATAGATACTCACTAGAACGTCAGCTGGGCAAACCCAGTCCACCACTGAGGTCGGGCTGGGATAGATCTGCTTCCATGTGAATGCTATGGCTGATAATTTAGCTTTATGGAATCCGATCACACTCGATTTCAAGACCAAAGGGATGATATTTAGAGATTAGAGCTATTGCCATATCTTCTTATGCCAATTCACAGCTGTCCATAGAGAATGGGATCATTTAATTTTCTAGTGGCACTGCCATAAGAAACATGGCAACGCCGCTATTCACAGGCAAATTTCAACTCTTTGTAGCTGGACTTTGGCTAAGGAGGATTTCAAGTGATAGAAATCAAGACGCAGCTCAGCCTTCAAATATACAGCGCCAAGATTGGGAAACAAGCTCTAACTTTATAAGAGTTATAAAGTTTTTCTTAGATGAAACTAGTCTTTCTCATGTTTCTAGCGTTATAATAGTGGGGATTTGCCCATCAAAATGAAATACCCCGAACGATTCCTAAAATATTGCAAGTTTGTTGTATATGACCAACAAATAATGCGGTCCCTGAAGCGAGTAATTTGGGCAAAGAAGAACTAAATAAAAAACAGAGTAAAGTATAAAGTAAAATAAGTCATATTGTCCTCTTTTTATGCAGGCTCGAATGCTGACGCAGAGTTTTTTTCTACAATTCAAATCAACCAGCTATGATAGTATTTTGTCACGAATAATATTCTGAGATATCTATCTGCACATCAAGATAAAAGCAGGGCGTTAGTTAGTGGTGTAAAAGAGGATACATCACCTTTAACTTTAATTCACAGGAGCTTTCTTCATCTGAAGCAACA
>NC_090736.1:69056273-69076273 GCF_036898095.1 Palaemon carinicauda
TAATAATAATAATAATAATAGAAAGAGCAATTAGAGATTTCAGACCTCCGCTAATGAAGTTTTTCAACACTTTACTTAAATCTACGGACGAAGTTTTCCCATTTTCAGTTATGTTTGTAGCTTAGCTAATAATAATAATAATATCCGATACTGAGCGGGTAGAAGGGAACCTCAGTTTAAATAACAACGTTTCAAACATTTCGGTGGGCCAACAATATAAAAAGCCACAACTTCACAAAGTAATTTCTAGTTTCCCGTTGAAAATTACCTGAATATGGCTTTTCCCATTCTAAATTTTATTTGTTTACAATATTTATGTACAGCTTGATCTCTATGGTTTTACTTTCTTTTACCCAGGAACATGATTATGAACACAGAGGTGTTTCAAACGTTATTTATTAGTGATGGAAATAATAATAATAATAATAATAATAATAATAATAATAATAATAATAATAATAATAATAATAATAATAATAATTATAATAACAACAACAACAACAACAACAATAATAATAATAATAATGATAATAATAATAATAATAATAATAAAGTTAAATCAACTGAGACGCCGAAACCATGGATGACACTCCTAAAATGAAGATGATTATGGCAGTTGGATTTTATATCCCTGTGGTTGGTTAAAATTAATTCCGGAAAAAAATCTTGATGACGTCCTAAGTAAATCTTGCTGTTATCTTATCTAATTTTGGCAATATGCTTACTACGAGGTAGAAATTCAATTCTATTTGAGCACAATATTGTATTAATTTTCATCCATATTGACTCATTAGGGATAATTCGAATTAAAAGCTATCAATTGTGTCACCGGTTGGGTTGGGAAGTCGGAGGGAAACCTCGCTTGTTGTGGATCCCTTGGGGAAGGAAGTTCTCCCTGAATTACTGATGAATCTTAACACTTGAGGCAAATTGCCATCGCTTTATTTTTATATTTTGCTGCTGGTGAATAAAACCAATTTTCGTGCTTGTATATCAACCACTAATTTTGATATGTTGTGTTCCAGTTTCATTCTTCGTACACATTTTGCTGGAATGCATCAACGCTTAAGATTTTGCATGTGGTACGATTAGACACAGGAATCTCTGGTACACCTTGCTCTGAAGAAGTGTTCCCTGTCACAGCCTAATTCACGGAGAGTAACCAAAACGCTAGTGTAAGCAGATCTGGCAGAGGTTGTGGGCTAAGCTAAACAAACACAGCAGTTTGCCGCGCAGTAAGGGTGTGGCTGGGTGCTCTTCCTCAGTGAGGTATACCAGGAATTTCTGTGTCCAACTATACATTACATAAGAAACGTTTGATAAAAGTTTTTACGAGAAGAATGCTGGATGTTTAGGTACTTACTGTAACCAGTAGGCCTATGTAAGACCATTTGGCGCATATGTGCAATGAAATGGGAGGACCTGCAGTCAATGGAGTAAAATGTAAGAGGTTGGACAGCAAAATGAATGAAAGTAAATAGAAACGAACGTATAGAAGAAGGCTAGAAAATAAGTGCAGCTCGAAAACTGAAAGAACGCTGCAGAAAACTTTCATTAATGCCTACAGTGCACCCTCCTCTGGGGGATGATTTGGTTTAAACTGAATGCAATGGAAGAGAAAAACTTTAATGATAGACGCATAAGGCTAACATAGGGTCACAAAAAGGAAAAGGAATGTTCCTTAGAATAGGAATCTTTGAAACATATGAACCTTGATTTGGAGAGAGAAAGAGGAGCTGTGCCAGGTCATTACTTGTAAAAAAACGTTTGAAGAAGAGACTACACGATATGTATATTTAGAAATACTGGATTGAATATGATTGGAAAGAGGTTCAGAAAGACTTGATTGATATAAAAATGGAGAGACAACGGAAGAATTTATGAAAGTATATATTGAATAAAAAATATATTAGATTTTGTGTTAATCCAGAACATGTGTCCGGATTAGTTATCAATGTAATGATAAGCGAAAGGAAATGGAAAACGAGAGGTGGTTTTCAGTTCGATATTTTGAAAGTCGCAAACAGATTTAAATTGAATAGCAATTGGGTATGAATGGAGGGTTTAAGACTTGATGATGAAATAAGGTTTGGTGAAGCAGAAATGGACGTTTATTTTAGTTGTAATTGCAGGAAAGAGACGAATACCACGTAGATGTAAATATAGACATTGCTGTATATCTAAAAGGAATTTCAGCAAAAAACTCTTCGTCTAAAACATTATTGTATTGAAAAGAATTAAATATAGAAAGAAAGGTTGATAGGATATGTTTACAGAGGCAAATGGAGCAATGGTGTCTGCCGTGACCACTATCATGCGTCAATGCAGCAAGGATTTTAAAGAGATGTTGTATATCAGACAGGAAAAAAAAGTAAAATGGTTTTATCTATTTCAAAATATAAGCATTAAAGATTGTTGAACATATAATAGTCATTTAATATAGAATAAAGAAAAACAATACACTGTTAAAAGAAAAAAAAAACAGTTATTTTCATCGGAAATTCTCCGTAAAAATATACTGTTCTCAACCGTGTTTCAGTAAAATACAGCCGGCAGTAATTTTACCTTAGTTTGTTATTATTTTTTACGGGTTGGTAACTCTAATATCACTGTACGTTAATATATCCGTTTAAAACGGTAAAAAATATGAAATAAATGTTGCAAGACATTTACAGTTTTCTTAAAGCACTTTTTTAACAGTGAAGTTAAATGGACTAAAAGTGACATTGTAGTATTGTTATTTTGTGCAACTGATTGGTACTGGAGCTGTGTGAGATTATGTCCGATGAAATGCGTTTAAGGGAATGGGTGAAGGGATTATTAATATCTTTGTTCCAGAGGAAAAGGGGAGCGGAATAATTGTACATTTGTTTGAAGTAATAGGTGATACACTTGATTGTATGAATGATAGGGGTGTGCCCTTTCAAAGTAAACAAGGGAATGAATAATTTAGGTTTTTCTTTATGAGAGTAAGATACAGGGTTAAGGGATAGATGACGAAACACTTTGTGGATTTACACACTAAAGTTTGTGTATAAAATAATCATACAATACTTGCAATGGTCAATATCTTCCAGTTCATAAACATTCTCCGCTAATCAACATTCCTTCAATCCTGTTAAATGGCATCTTAGTAAACTAATCGCAACTGCCTTATGGAACTAAAATATCCAAGCTTTCTTATTAAAAGTGTACACATGAAAGCTAAAATTAACTTTATTCTGCTGATAGAATTCTAAATGAGGAATATATTGTTATGAGTATAGTATGATAGTAAAAGGGAAAGCTATCTACGATACATCTGTGTTTAGAGAAAGCTAACCGAAAAATAACCAGAGAAGCAATGTGTGATTACAATTAAAAAGGATAAATGTAAACATCAGTTTGTTACACATAGGTGAGAGGGTGACTGGTTCGTTGTGGAAGTGGGTCTCATGCATGTGTGGGTTTTGTCTCCAAGGCAGCTTGATATTCACACAAAGGAAATGAGGGGGTTGATTAAAGGTCGCTTCACAGGAGCTGATGGATGATGCGCGGTTTTGTCCGCGCGTTTTAGAAACCAAGGAAGATCAATGAGGCTCTTCACACGTTACCTACTCGAAAAAATTCCCGACCGGTAGTGATTTACTAGCTACCTTCAATGCTAACCAGCGTGGTTTCATTGTAAACGGCTACCAGAAACTACGAGATTGCTTGGGGGAAATTCCTCTCGTGTGAAGACATACCTCCTAATGAGCGGAAATATCTCCGTATGGGAAAATCTGCTCGTGTGAAGCGAGCCTAAAGGGAGGGAAGGATCTGTAAGTACAATTTAGTGGGGCGTAAGCGAAGGGGTTGAGAAGTAAAAGAATGAAAGGATGCTGGCAGGGGATACGGTATCAGTTGTTGATAACAAAGATATATTACAGACCCTGATGAAAAGTTTAAAAAGAACATGAAAGAAAGAATAATAAGAACTTAAAAAGTTTAATTATTATGTGAATGGTAGAAGGATGGATGTCTTTGGAAATAACATGTAGAACTCATGGTAAGAAAAGAAAGGAAATTAATAGGATATTAAATGAGGCAAAAAATTCCAAAATGGAGACATAAGAAACGTCCATGGCGTAAACTATACAACAACAACAACAACAACAACAACAACAACAACAACAACAATAATAATAATAATGATAAGAATTATAATAATATCAATGAAAACAATGAAACACTCCATAACATATACAACCTAGAACCAGTAAACGTCAGATACCTCAGAAAAGCCACAAAAGACTAGGAAAGACTCAAAAACATCTACCCAGAACTTGCAACAACGATTGAGGAAATAACAGACACACATAGCGAGCATTCCTGGTGGAAAAGGATAGTTCCTTTCATTGCTCATGACGAACAAAACACAGTATTAAAATGAAACAAAAGTAGATAAACATGAATAAATAAACAAGCCCCAGAAAAGGAATAATCAGGAAAACACAAGACTCTCGGAGGCTGGCTAGAGAATTCATCTCCTGGAAGTCCACAAGGCGCGATGTTGGCAAAAAATAAAAAAAAGGAGCTATTGGGTCTGCTCCAATCATTTCACCTCCCACTGGGGTTCATTTTAAAACTTTCTCTTCCAATCCTTCTGATCCTAACTCCCCCCTCCCCTTCTCCACCTATCCTATCCCCCTTTACTGTGTAGCTGTGTGAGACAGTGACAAAAACTTTGCTTTGGACCAGACTATCTCAGGACTATCTGATCTCTTTCAAAATTTATTTCTATTTTCAAAATCAATGATTTACTGCCATAAAAGAGCTCACTCAGCATCCTTTCCAACACAGCATATCAAATTATGCTTCGCCAAGCATTTTTTTGTTTTCAATGTTCATCAGACCTGTCTACCTTCATTCACTCTATGGTTTACACCTTTTCTTCCTTAACGTTTACACTCAAACGCACCCATGAATCAACCAGTACCATTTTTGTATCATCCTTTTAACATTCACAGCTTGATTTCCTTTGCTCCCATTTACTGTCATATCTTCAACTTTCTATAATCCCCCTTCATCCTTTGCAAGGGTAATTCAACTCTTTTTGCACATCACCAATTTGGAATGCATCTCTTCTTCCTGTTATTCAATCAATGCTCTATCTACAATCTTTTTCATCTTTCCCGGAAAGTTGTGCTCTAATTATCTTCACTCTTTTCCCTCGCGGTACCGTTTACAATCAAAACTTTCCTTCTTCTGTCGCTCTATGCTTGGACTAGCGAACTAGCAAAACAAATGTTGCCCACCTCTTCTCTTCATCTTTGAAAAACCCAAGAAATATATATATATATATATATATATATATATATATATATATATATATATATATATATATATATATATATATATATATATATATATTGTTATAGAGTTTTGTACACTTCTCAAATTTCTCAGTTCCTTTGCAAATAGAGTAAGTTTTTGAGCAGATTACTGCCTAATTTTAATGGTACCTACAAGTCGTTAATATAACTTATTTGTGGTGCTCAGTTAAGAAATCATGATTTGCTTTATTGATTTGTTACACAATATTTGGATATTATGGCCAAGATTAGGGGCTATATGAAAATGCCATTCAATTAGAACTATTGCATAAATGAATGGCAATTTTTAGATAATAAAAGGTGGTTTTTAATAGGTGAAAAAAATAATGTTATTAGATTCTCTAGCTCGTAATCATTCGATTTCTGAGAGGAAATTTGAATGAATATTATTCTTGTTATTATTGTTAATATCCTTATCAAATAAATAAAATACTCTTTCTTATTCTTCCGGGCACCCTATATTCCCTCTGCATATTCTCGGAGATGAGGGGAAATATGATCATGATTAGGGCTAAGACCTGATTTTCCCCGAAGCTCATTATTTCTTAAGGTATAAACACATTGCGAGAATCCCGCGAGGATAACACTTTCTCTTCCATTCTTCTCAATTCAAAAGATAATGATTTTCTATTTTCACCTTTGTTTATTTTCAATGTATTTCTCCTTTCTTATCCTCATATCTTTCATTTGATTTGATTTCATTTTAGTTTTTACTTTCTTTGAAGGCAGTCCTTTTCTGTTCTTCTCTATTAGTCACTCCTTCCTCAAATTCATTTTCTTGACGCAATTTCTTTTTCTATTTTATTTTCGCATCATGAGTAAAATACGAGTTTGTCTATCGCCTTACACTCAATCCGTCACCCTGCTGCAAGCGACTTCATCGAGATTTAGGGGGCCATTTCCTCCACACCTTAAGCTCTCATTACTCCACCAGGTTTGCTCATCTGCTTATACGAGCATAACCTTTGGCAAACATGGATTGCTAAGCTATACCGCCTAGCACGGTGTATATCTATCTAAATATGTAGCTGTCCTTTTTGACGAGTTGCATACATACACACACCCGTGCATGTATATATATATATATATATATATATATATATATATATATATATATATATATATATATATATATATATATATATATATATATATATATATATATATATATATATATATATATATATATATATATATATATATATATATATATATATATATATATATATATATATATATATATATATATATATATATAATAAATGAAATAATTGTTATTACATGTTTAAAACACATGACGTAATATGTCATTTTGGATAAAGATGCTAGCCGTGAGATTTGCTGTAGTCATGTAAAATCATAAACAGGATGCATAATGCAGCCTCGGCAATGAAACATTTTTCTTAAAAGTCAACACCAATGCTTCAGTGTGTGAAAGTTTGTGACGTCACCGGATGCAGGTGTCTTCCGAGATTGTGTTTAAAATGCTACATCAACTAAGCATACGATATCTGTGATATCGATGATTTAATCAGTTCATATCTATACTTCACCAGAATTGGTCATCCGACCAAACCAGCTCCCTCCTATGATGGAGATGTTTAACTCTGTTGTTTTTAGACAATAAATACTTTTAAAGCTAATAAGATGTACTTCGCTATCCAGCCTTAACATCTTAAACAACACATACTCAATGCGTGCTTATAAAAGTAGCACACTTATAAATGGTGGCAGCGGTTAAACTCTACAAATCAGAGAAAGATCTTCAAGTATCTATAATATTAAACTCTAAGAATTAGAGGAAGATCTTCAAGACATCAAAATAAAGCTGTAAAACCAGAGAAAGATCTTCAAAAACTCAACGTTATCTACATGTATCTACAATTTTGACTAAGTAATAAAGTCCATCGAAATATATAACATTTAATGAATGTTATAAATACAAACTGATGAACTGGATCTTCAATCAACATCCTAGGAAACCCAAGGACTGGCGTTCAACGTTTACAAAACATATCCAGGAAGCACTACATTCAACGGAAACTCGAACGATACATCGCTAACAAAACATCAAGAGAGAGAGAGAGGATGTGTCGACATCACTCAGAACCATATATAAGCTAAGTACAAATTTTTAAATTCATTCCAGTTTGGGCAGTGAAGTGTAGTTATCACGAGTCGTTTTTTCTCTTTGTGCTAATTCCCTTTTCTTTCAGAAATTTACAGGAAATATCTTTGTGTTCGGTTTTCTTTCAGAAATTCTCGGGAAATGTCTTGGGATTAGTAACATTGTTCGGGGAATTTTATTATACATATGCGTTTACGCAGTGGACGTCTGTATTCATATAGATATTTTGATAGAATTGCAAGGGGTCGAAGATATAGGAAAAGAAATACAGCAGTCATGACTCCCCCTGTGAGCCCTACCCCTGGACCTAGTGGCGTAGGCCAGACTAATCCTCCTCCAATTGTGACGCTTGTAAATGCCAGGTCAGCAATCCTTCCTTTTCAGGGTTGAGTCAATGGGTTCTTGCCACAAAATGTGGAGTCATGGATTTCATCCATCGATACCCATTTAAATGCCAAACAAATCGTAGACCCTTTTGTACAATTATAAGAAGCTAAAAGTTTTATAGATTTTTCTAAGGGGGATGCGAGTGAGTATTTAAGAGGTGTTTCATTTCAAGAAGCAGTTACCTGGGATGATTTCAAAGTTAGGTTACGCGCGGTCTATGGGGGTGAGGAAGCCTTGGATGTAGTATTAACGTTACGAAATACACTTAATCAAACCACTATGAATCGGCTTAATGTTATTGAGAGAGCAGTTCTCATAGCTGATAGGCTTAATGAATATCAGGACATTTTAGGTAATTCCACTTGGGTTACTAGGGATAACATCTCCGTGAAAGATTTTTTACGATTAATGTATTAAACTTGCATGACACTTATGTTGCCTGAAGCTTTAGTGCGGTGTTTTGATAAAAAGTTAATGCCTGCAAGTACGGAATTGGATGTATATAAACAGATAAAAAAACACATGTCCAGATATCGATCCCGTGCTAACTCAAGTTTTTGCAAAGAATGAAACAAAGCCACAAACAGTGAACGTAGTTAATAGTCAGGTAGCGTGAATGATGTGTTATAATTGCAAACGTCATGGTCACTTAAGCGCGGACTGCAGAACAAAATTCTGCTCGATTCATAACAGTACAACACATTCATACAATCAATGTTACTCGCGTAAGACACAACAGAATGCCAGAAATACACAGTCAATTCCACAGTCAGTTCCATATGGAAATAAAAAGAAAAATCCTCATTTTAACAATATGAAGAAACAACCAAATGTCAATGTAGTTCAGAGTCCAAAGCAAACAAACACTTCTTCAAATATCGCTGAGCCTGGGTCGTCAAACCAGACCTCGCAAGGTCAGACTAATTTTCAGAATGTGCAGAGCAAAGCAAATACCACATAGTTAACTCCAGAGGGGAAGAGAGTGATGTTGGGTCAAGGTCATTCATGTCAACATCAATAGTATTGAATAATCAATTTAATGTTTTATCAGATAATTGTGAGACAATAGATTTTCCTATGAAATACACGGCCGAATTAAGTAAAACAGTGCATGCTCCCGTAGATTTGCAACGAATTCATACAATAATAAGCCAAAATGAGTTACGACCAACCTTATATGCTGTAAATTTAGAACACAAATCCTTTACGTTATTTTTTGACTCTGGTAGTCCACGTAATATCATGGATTTGAAGACACATCATTTGCTGTTTTCGAACTTTCCGATTGAAAAATCCGGAGTTAGACTCTCGGGTATAGGAAATAATGAATTAAATGTCATAGGCATAACTCATGTTCAGTTCAAAGTCGGTAAACGCACGTTTGCCGATACATTTGTTGTTGTACAAAACATTGATATGTATCCAGCTGTAATTATAGGATACCCATCTATGGGAAATCGAAACATTATCTTAGCCCCTGCCAAGCACGGCGTGTATATCAAAGGGAAATTCTATAAGTCTTCTAATACCTTAAAATCAGTTTTGGATAAAAAGGAAACGACAAATGTAACATAACGTACGTTGAAGAACCAATAACTTGTCTCACTAATAAAGAAATAATATACGCAACCCAGCAGAATTCTTGTTCACCCGTAATATCATCTTGCACGCAATCTATCGAACCAAACGTACCTTCGAATTTAATAGTGCAAATAAAGAAAACATTACCGGGATCTGAAATATTAATCCTTTCCAACACTTTGAAAACTAACGGATGTCTGTCACACAAGCTATTTATACAGTAGGCTCACATCAACAATGTAATGTTGAAGTCTGTAATCATTTAAATAACACTTTAGTAATTCACAAAAATCCACATAGCTTGGATGTAGGAGTTTATAAACATCGTATTCTTACCGTTGCTGAGATCAATCACTCTCAATCAGTTGCGGATGAATCCCTTTTGCGGTCTATCAAAAATAAAATCAATAAGGACATTCAAGACGAAGAAATTCAACAGAAAATTTTTAGACTTTTAACTAAATATCATGATGTTTTTTCCACTACGGATGGATCCTTAGGAAAAACAGATGTGATCGAGCATCAAATAAGGTTAAAGGACAAGCAGAAAATTATATATGTACCCTTGTACAGACTCCCTATGAAATTCCAGAATGAAATAAATGATGAAGTAGGTAAAATGCTAGAAGAAGGAGTCATTAGGAAATCAAACAGCCCTTATAATTTTCCTTTAATAGTTTTACCAAAAAAAGATCGAACATGGCGTATCTGCGTCGACTTCCGTCGTCTAAACGAGGAGACGATCCCTGATCGATTCCCAGTGCCATGTATTGACGACAATTTGTCTTTGTTAGGTCAGAATAAATATTTTACCAGTTTGGACCTACTTAAAGGCTTTCACCAGATATCATTAGAAGAAGATAGTATCCCATACACAGCCTTCAGCACAGCCAGGGGACATTATGAATTTTTACGCATACCTTTTGGTTTGCGTTGTGCTCTTATAACATTTACAAGAATGATTAACATAGTGTTTGGAGATTGTTAGGGGATATATTGCATGCCTACATGGATGATCTTGTAATCTTTTCCAACACCTTAGAAGAACATCTACGTAAGTTAGAACTAATACTACAGAGATTAAGACAACATAACTTAAGGGTAAAGATTAGTAAGTGTGAATTTTTCAAAACAGAATTGATATATTTGGGTTTCATGGTGTCAAGCCAAGGTTTTAAAGTAGTCCATGATAAGGTGTCGGCTATACGTAATTTTCCCATACCTACTAATGTCAAGGGAATACAGCAATTTCTGGGTTGTAGTGGATATTACAGGCGTTTTATACGCAACTATTCAATAATAGCCGCTCCTTTAACTGATCTTACGAAGAAGGGCGTAGATATCATATGGTCTGAGCAACATCAACAGGCGTTTAATACTTTGAAAGATGAACTGTGTAGTTCTCCTATCTTAAAATTTCCGGACTTCGGTAAGGAATTCTTCATTGTAAAAGACGCCTCAGACTTGGGAGTAGGAGGGGTATTGCTTCAACAATATGATAAACAATTTTTCCCGATAGCTTTCTATTCTCGAAAATTGAGATCTTCCGAAAGTAAATATGCAGTAATAGACAAGGAAGGGCTACCTATTGTTAATTCACTAGTGCATTTTAAGTTCATAATTTACGGTTATCCCGTTAAGGTTCTTACTGACCATAAACCACTAACAGAGTTCTTTAAAGGCTTCAACCACAGCCCTAAACGAACTCGGTGGCATTTGATCATTCAAGACTTTGGCGCAAGAATCGGGTATTTACCTGGGAAAGCAAATATCATTGCGGATGCATTATCACGCAACCCCGTGTCATCTTGTACAGAGCCTTTAGCTGAATTAATAGATATATCAACATCCATGCCTATTGTTAAAACGATATCTGAACAAGAAGATTTAGGCTGGAGCGCTGAATTGTTACAGACTGAACAAAGAAAAGATCAGAAAATAGAAACAATTATAAATGCTTTGAAAGGCAATCATAAGGAAAAGGGATATATAATGTATAAGCAGCAGAATTATATAATCAAAGATAATATTCTGTGTAGGACTGTGACAAGGAAAACCCGCAATACACCACATGTAACTAGCGACCAGGTAGTAGTACCAATCTCACTTATTTCCACTATCCTGAATTGGTTGCATTCAAATCCATTACATGGACACCCGGGGTTCTCTTTAATGTCACAGAAAGCCAAATCATTGTTTTATTGGCATACGATGCTTACAGATATAAACAGACACATAGCTAATTGTAGCACATGTCAGGAAAACAAAGGGCATACGAAAACACCTGTCAGCCTAGGGGCTTATCCTGTGCCCAATCAACCCTTTGAAAGAGTACATTTAGATTTGTTAACAGGATTTTACGAGTCAGACAGAGAAAATAAGCACCTCTTAGTAATTATAGATGCTTTAACTCTATATACAGAACTAATAGCGCTTAAAACTAAAACTGCGATTGAATGTGCTAGGATGTTTTACGAGTGTAACATTTGTAATCATGGAATTCCACACATGATAATCTCAGACTCGGGTGGTGAATTTAATAATCATTTTCTTACCTCATTGTGTGAATTCCTCAGCATAAAGAAAATAAATCCCATGATATATCACCCAGAGTCGAATGGGCTAGTGGAAAGAGCAAATAGGAAGATTTTAAATATATTAAGAGTAACACTAGGGGGATCAGACCCCAATGTCACCGCATGAAGAATTGTATGGTACCCCAGTTAGAACACCTTTCCATGTATTAACGCCTACAACTAATCTATCAAATACTTTAAAAGAATGTATAAATGCAAGTATAAGTCGATATGATATCCTTCGAAAGAATTTAGAAGAATCACAAATCATAATGAAAAGGAATCATGATAAAATAGCGAAGCCAACTAAAACATATACCGTGGGTGATAACATTTATATTCAAATCAATGTGCGTAAAGGACTCAATTATAAACTAACACCTAAGTTTGAAGGCCCATTTATCATTTTGGAAACATTATCGGCCAATAGGTTTAGAGTTCAAAACGTATCCCAACCCACGGATGAGAGAATAGTACCATTGGCTCACATAAGAATTTAAAAAAAAAAAAAGGAAAGACAAGAGAGGGAAAGAAGTGATGAATTTTTTTTTTTAATTTTATGTGATTAAAGGTTTTCTTCTTATTACAGGAGTAATTACATATATGTTTCTCGTTACAGGTTTCCAAGATGAATTTTTTGTTGTTGGGAGTGATATTGTTCGCTCAGACATTTTTCTCGTGTGGGATGAGCTCTAAAACTAAAAGTATAAATTCTAAATATGGCACTATAGTTGAAAGACAAGAAGACGTTTTTATTACATCAAGCAACGTAGTTGTAGAAGTGAATATGCAAGCAATTTTTCTTCAAGAGAATGATGTCACTAGCTTAAGAACCGCCAATTCAAGGTTTTCTGCCTAATTGGATGAGTAGCATAGAAGACATTTTCGTTTGACTACAGACAGTTTGCTTGGATCAACATTAAAAGTTGTAGAGATGCTATCTGATGACTTGAAAAATAAGACTTACGAGACAGGATCTTTGGCTTATGACCTTTTGATGTGGACTGTAGGACATGAACATAAAGAAAGATGAAATCTGTTTATTTATGCTGCATTAAACATCTTTGGGTCTATTGCAATTTTAGGTTTAGGAATTTCCAATCGTCTTAAAATTAATAATCAAAATAAGAAAATTGAGTTCTTGATTCATCAAGATGAATTGATTATGTCAGAACTAAGGTATCAGTTAGCTTCAATCAATCAAATTATGGATTTAGTAAATGAACATTCAAATGATATCATTCAGATTATGGAAGTACAGGATTTTTTGGCAACGTTAACGTATTATGATTCAAAGATAGATCACATACATAACAGAATTGCACATTTCATTGAGAAATCCAAGGATTATGTAGAAGCTATCACATTAGCAACTAAAGGTGTACTGTCGCCCAATTTGTTGCCTGTAAATTACTTAAAGTTAATTCTGGAGAACGGAAGGGATAAACTAGGCTATGTTCTTTTGTTAGGGGAACGTAGGTTAGAATTTTATTACAGCCTAATTACAGTAAGCGTTGATAATAACAAGATTAGGATTACAATTCCCTTTGATTCTTCTGATGCCTGGCAATCTTACAGGATATCACCATTTCCGACTTTCATGACGAATCAATCAAATCCAGTAATATCCAGTTTGACAGGACATGTATTGATTTCCCCAGACAAGGAAACATATACGGTCATTAAAGACTTAAATCAATTAACTCACTGTTCAGATGTAATGGATAGAAAAATATGTACAGCTGACTCATTTGAATTCCGTAAAAACTTAATGGATTCATGCGAGTTAGGTATAGTGCTAGACGGTGCTCTCTCCCATACAAGTGAAAATTGTCTGGATAAGCTTTATCCCTTTGACAATAATGAGTTCAATTGCAGACTGAACAATGGCTCGTGGATACGATACGACAAGGACGGCTTCAATGTATCATGCCCTGACGGATCCACGTCTTTCGCCCACATCTTCGTTGCAGCAGATGGTTGTATCGGGACTTCCCCTAATTCCATGGTGACTGGTCTATGGACACTCATCAGAGAACGAGCCTACTTCGCGAACCTCACGTGGACCTCTACAATGCCAGCACTACCTCTCCCATACAACCAACAAGTAGCCAAGCGGTTGATGAAATTAACCGAAATGGACCACCTGTCACCGACTTATAAGGAAATTCTTTACCCCATACTACTAGCAGGATTGGGTATCACGGTGGTGATATTTATCGCCGTGAACATCCTTGTTTGGCGTAGGTTATGGTACAGCAGGAAGCTGAAACAGAACGTTTCGCCATGTCCAGACAAAACTCCTTATTTAATTCAGTTTAAAGCCGTTTGAAGTGGCCACCTCATTCGACAAAGGAGTTTGAGTTAGTAAGAAAAGCTATTAGTACGCTAGTGATATGTAAATGAGGAAATGTTTGAACTTTGCATGGTTAAAAATACATTTAAAAAAAAAAACATTTAAAAAAAACATAAATAATTTTTTCTCTCGGCATCTAATAAAATATATAAGCCGGAATGTTAACAAGAAAAGAGAAAAAAAAATTAAATTAACAGAATCTATGGGCATCTAATAAAATATATCAGCCCTATATATATATATATATATATATATATATATATATATATATATATATATATATATATATATATATATATATATATATATATATATATATATATATAGGGCTGATATATTTTATTAGATGCCCATAGATTCTGTTAATTTAACTTTGCATGGTTAAAAATACATTTAAAAAAAACATAAATCATTTTTTCTCTCGGCATCTAATAAAATATATAAGCCGGAATGTTAACAAGAAAAGAGAAAAAAAATAAATTAACAGAATCTATGGGCATCTAATAAAATATATCAGCCCTATATATATATATATATATATATATATATATATATATATATATATATATATATATATATATATATATATATATATATGAAACCGTGGTACGTGTACGTACCAGGAATTCGTGTTTGTGCACTAAGAAATTGAATTTTTACCAAGGTAACAAATATTTTTATAAGTTACCATATTATGTTAATCTATGTTTCTGACAAAGGTAACAATTATTCTTTAACAAGTTACAGAATCATATGTATGTCAGTATTTTTTTTTTTTTTTTGGAACCATATAATCATTTGCTAGCAATGTACCATATATATGATCTTTATTTATCATGCATTTTTTTTCTTTGCTTTGGTAATATCTTTTCATATGCATTGTTGTTATTATTTTCTGATGTGGCTATTTGGACATTCGTCCTCGTTTGTTTATGGCTAAAGTTAAACTAAGAATAATACATATATCCAGTCACGCCTAGTAAACATGTTTTGGCTTGTTGTTAAATTTTTTTTTGAAAAAATTGAGATAGCTGGCCGAGCTAATGTAATAAATGAAATAATTGTTATTACATGTTTAAAACACATGACGTGATATGTCATTTTGGATGAAGATGCTAGCCGTGAGATTTGCTGTAGTCATGTAAAATCATAAACAGGATGCACAATGAAGCCTCGGCAATGTAACATTTTTCTTAAACGTCAACACCAATGCATCAGTGTGTGAAAGTTTGTGACGTCACCGGATGCAGGTGTCTTCCGAGATTGTGTTTAAAATGCTACATCAACTAAGCATACGATATCTGTGATATCGATAATTTAATCAGTTCATATCTATACTTCACCAGAATTGGTCATCCGACCAAACCAGCTCCCTCCTATGATGGAGATGTTTAACTCTGTTGTTTTTAGACATTAAATACTTTTAAAGCTAATAAGCTGTACTTCATTATCCAGCCTTAACATCTTAAACAACACATACTCAATGTGTGCTTATAAAAGTAGCACACTTATATATATATATATATATATATATATATATATATATATATATATATATATATATATATATATATATATATATATATATATATATATATATATATATATATATATATATATGTATGTATATATATATATATATATATATATGTATATATATATATATATATATATATATATATATATATATATATATATATATATATATGTACGTATGTATGTATGTATATATATATATATATATATATATATATATATATATATATATATATATATATATGTATGTATGTATATCTATATATATATATATATATATATATATATATATATATATATATATATATATATATATATATATATATATATATATATATAAATATATATATATATATATATATATATATATATATATATATATATATATATGCATATATATATATATATATATATATATATATATATATATATATATATATATGTATATATATATATCGCTTAGGCTATCCGATGTTGTAAGGTTTAACAAAAGTCCATCTTTGCAAATCAAAGAAACAAAGAAGAAAAAGGAGAGATAAAAGTCACTCTCATGAGTCGCTATTCATTTCGTAAAACTATATCCAACATTTTTCAATAACAGCATTTTGACAGTGTAAAATTTCATTCATTGCTTTCTTACCCTGAAATTTTGCTTTAATTTCAGTAGGCACAAAGAAGTGTTATTTTCAATAGATGAGAGTTTTTCATTTTGTGAAAAGTATTAAGAATGTGTTTTTGCATTAGTTGAGCCAAGAAATCGTGTTCATCTTTTAATGAATGTAAATTCAGAATAAAATATTTATTTCATATCGAAGTGAATAGTCAAGCCCATTTCCCGCTAAACATCATACGAATTTTGAGGCATTCAAATAACTTCAGTAGTTATGAGGAGCTATTTCTCCATGTAAATTGGTTACAGTCTATAGGTTTATTTTCTATATTCACATCTCCTATAAACTCGTACGGAGCCTAGATTTTATTCAAAGCTCAAATATTGATATTGTTATTGAAATAAGTAATTCATTCATTTTTTTTATAAGGGAACGAAAAAAAATAATCTCACAGCATATATCAGCCCTATATATCAGCCATAACTTGTCTTTATAACTTCATGCACAGTAAATGCAGCTGTAAAAATCGAGATAGAATTATGGTAACTGACAAAGGCCATGAACTACCAACTCTGCTATAAATCAAGGCGCAAACAAATTTCTAAAAGCTTCTGAGGAAAATGTAGAGAAACATGCTCTGGACCAGTCATTTCATATGAAACTCATTGCAATAGAAAATTTTGCAATGAGAAACTCTTAGAATTGTATCCTATTGGATTGAAACCCTCCTAGAATTACATCTGTTAGGCGTGAAAAAACTCTTCAGAATAGAATTTTTTTCTTGAAACCTACTTAAGAATTATTCTTTTTTGGATTGAACTTTTCGAATTGGGATAATTTAGCATGATACCCTATTATAATTGGATTTTTTTGGCTCGAAACCTTCTCGGAATTGAACTCTCTTAAGATCGGAAGGTTACTCATAATTGGAACTCTTTGGCGAGAAAAAAAAACCTCATAGAATTTGAATCTCTTGGATTGGAAACATTTTAACATTGATATGGTTTGGCATGTAACCCTTATAGATTTATTAATTATGACATGAAACCGTCTGACAACATTTTTGGCTAAATAACCTCTTAGAATTGTAATTCTTTCTCACGCAATCCTCTTAAAATTCAAGTACTTGTAAATCAAAATATCTTATATTGGAATTGTTGAGCCTGAAACCCTCTTAGAATTGCAACTTTTGTAACACTCTTAATACTGAAACATTTTTAGCAAACTACGACTTCATTATGTAATTTTCAACCGCATGGGAGGGATTCAGTAGTGGACTTGAATTTCCTCTATTCCATTCACTATTTCTACAGTTACACCTGTTTTCTGAGTTTTACATGGCCGGGGACTGGGTTTCAATGGCGTTTCTCGGAGGACGTTGTCATAATTGCTTCCTACGGAAGTAGTTAGTTTACGACATTAATGCTGAATGTAAAAAATTAGTGTGACAGAACTTACAAAAGATCTTTCTTCATTTAAATATGTATATGTGTGTGTTTGTGTGTGTTTGTGTGTGTTTGTGTGTGTGTGTGTGTGAGAGAGAGAGAGAGAGAGAGAGAGAGAGAGAGAGAGAGAGAGAGAGAGAGAGAGAGATTTTGGTTTAATTAATTCAGATACATTAGCATCAATCGTGGAACCCCTTCAAATCTAGTGTTACCATCGATGAAATAAACCTAATTCCCGAAAATAATCATCCGAATATAAAAGATAGTACAATCGATCAATACTGAAAGGCAATACAGTCCTTTTATTATTCCCAAAAACCCCACGAAACAAACACACGAATTAGTTTCTGAAACATCTGGTGAATAAATGACCCCTGGACTGTGCTTGCTCCGCGAGCAATAACAATCTGCAGTAATACTGGCTCTTGTAGTAAGTGGTTCTGCCGCGAGAGGGATCATAAAACAAGGCTAATCGTCCATTATGAGATTTAGCTCAACCCATTCCCAATCTCAGCGAGGGCCAAAAGGGTTTATTTGCATGAATTACCAAGCGTTGAATCACCAGGCGTTAATGAGCGTAAACTATGGCACCCTTAAGACTCATCACTGTCAGCTTTAAACTTCAGGGTGGCCAAGACGTGATGTTATAGGAGACTGTTTACAGACTAATAGATGCCCATATACTAGGTTTGTTATCATTCATTTTCCTATAATTCGGTTGATTATTCAATACTAAAGTAAAACTTTTCCTACGAATGCGGGTCTATTGTTTATTCTATTTAGGAAATACCACTTTATATATATATATATATATATATATATATATATATATATATATATATATATATATATATATGTGTGTGTATATATACATATAAATATGCGCTGTATTTACTCCCACACACACACACACACACACATATATATATATATATATATATATATATATATATATATATATATATATATATATATATATATATATATATATATATATATATATTCATGTATATGTATATATATATTCATATAAGCCATATTTATTTTTGATACATTAATGTCTGGATTCTCTTAACGACCTCGGGATCAGAGCCCCAGGCGAAATCACACAAAGACAAGAGCTTGGCTCCGGCCGGGAATCGAACCCTGGTCGGCAAGCTTTTATAGACAGTGACTAAGCCACTTGGCCACGTGGCTTAGTCACTGTCTATACAATCTTGCCGACCAGGGTTCGATTCCCGGCCGGAGCCAAGCTCTTGTCTTTGTGTGATTTCGCCTGGGGCTCTGATCCCGAGGTCGTTAAGAGAATCCAGACATTAATGTATCAAATATATATATGGCTTATTTGAATATGAAAAACACGTAAAAATGTGCAAAATTTATCATATATATATATATATATATATATATATATATATATATATATATATATATATATATATATATATATATATATATATATATATATATGTATCCCTTTTAAAGTGGGAATACCTTAACATAGTGAAAGAGTTTGCAAATTATCGTAATCAGCAAGGCTGAACTTGTCAGGGCACCCATACAAAGTTGGTTTGCTGGGAGTAATCAGACAAAAAGCTCCCACCGTCACCAAGCCGCACTTTGCTTAATACTGGCCAAACCCCAGACCTGGATTGACATATTTGAGGCCTTTGTCCTACAGTGGACTAGAGAGGGTTACATTTCTTGTAGTGTTTTTTAATATATATATATATATATATATATATATATATATATATATATATATATATATATATATATATTTATATATAAATATATATATATATATATATATATATATATATATATATATATATATATAGATATATATTATATATATATATATATATATATATATATAGTTATATATAGTTATATGTAGTTTTATATATATATGTATATATATATATATATATATATATATATATATATATATATATATATATATATATATATATATATATATATATAGATATGTATGTATATGGTGAGAACACATACTAGAAAC
>NC_090736.1:69078773-69092477 GCF_036898095.1 Palaemon carinicauda
TATATATATATATATTGGTTTATTCATGTATATACACAATAGGTAGTTGGTTTGCCAGGGCAACAGCCACCCGTTGAGATACTACCGCTAGAGAGTTAGGGGGGCCTTTGACTCGCCAGACAGTAGTGCATTGAATCCTTCTGTCTGGTTACGGTGCACTTTCCTTTTACCTACACATACACCGAATTGTATGGCCTATTCTTTATTGAATTTCTTCTGTCCTTATACACCTGGCAACACTGACGTTACCAAAAAATTCCTCTTCATCCAAGGGGTTAACTACTGCACTGTAATTTTTCAGTGGCTACCTTCTTCATGGTAAGGGTAGGAGAGACTCTTTAGCTATGGTAAGCAGCTCTTCTAGGAAAAGGACACTCCAAAATCAAACCAATGTTCTCTAGTGTTTGATAGTGCTATAGCCTCTGTACCATGGTCTTCCGCTGTCTCGGGTTAGAGTTCTCTTCCTTGAGGGTACACTTGGGCACACTGTTTTATCTAGTTTCAATTCCTCTTGTTTTGTTAAAGTTTTTATAATTTATATATGACGTATTTGTTTTAGTGTTGTTACTGTTCTTGAAATTTTTACTTTTTCCTTCTTTCCTTTCCTTACTGGGCTATTTTCCCTGTTGGGGCTCCTGGGCTCATAGCATTCTACTTATTCAATTAGGGTTGTAGCTTAGCAAATAATAATAATAATGATAATAATATATATATATATATATATATATATATATATATATATATATATATATATATATGTATATATATATATATATATATATATATATATATATATATATATATATATATATATATATATATATGTATGTATATATATATATATATATATATATATATATATATATATATATATATATATATATATATATATATATATATATATATGTATGTATATATATATATACATACATACATACATACATATATATATATATATATATATATATATATATATATATATATATATATATATATATATATATATACTGTATATACACTGTATATATCGTGGAGAATCATCCACGAATACTTGCTTCTTAATAAAAGAAAAAAAAGGTTATTTTGTCCGCAGTAAGTCTCACAATTGATTACCCATACTATATTTAACTAGTATATCCATTCCACACAAAAAATGACGGTAATATAAGTGAGAGTCGAAACGACAAGTCATGACGTAGGGGACATCGCTCTCAATCAAGTACTTCGGATTAGATGACAGCTAATCTAACCGTCGAGTTTAATATCGGATGGTTGTTGTTCTTGAACAAATATAATAATAATAATAATAATAATAATAATAATAATAATAATAATAATAATAATAATAATAATAATAGAAAACAAACAGAAACGGTAACAGATGGTGACCTCTAACAATACATCAGAAAAGCTTCCACATTCATTTCTGTTATTCACTTTCATTAACCACTATTTAATTGCATAAGATATTGACAACTATTACTGTAGTTCTAACATTCGAACATGTGGCTGCCTAAAAGGCAATTTTCTCTTTCATTCTGTTAGAAGAACTGCAAAATATCTAATCTACTTTTTTTTCTATTTCAGTTTCATGTGCCTTTTATCTCTATATTTAATCTTAGAGCACCCAATGACATCAAATTAATATGGGAACTGATAGCTTGAATCATATTCTTCATTATCCATAAATGGAAAAAAGTTCATGTAACAGTATACAAGAACACTGGTAAAGTAAAGAAAAAAGTACGCATAGTGAGAGAGAGAGAGAGAGAGAGAGAGAGAGAGAGAGAGAGAGAGAGAGAGAGAGAGAGAGAGTTAGCAAACAGGTTTGAGTATAAACACTGCAAATGAAGATATGCATTCTGAATAGAAGTGCAGTCCTGTGTTGTTAAGCTCATCTTAATCAGGTTAAAACCACCATAGTCGTAGAAGCATAGGTACAGTTGGCTTCATGAATTTTTATTCTCCTCGCAAGCTAAAGATACTCTTAGCAAATCCAATACCATTTCCTGATCTCTTTGAAATCTTTGTAAAGGGTCCGGGGCATTTCATTGTTGTGTTTGAATAACTGTATGAGTCGTATTATCCAAATAATGCATATCCATACTCTCCAATCCTATAAGAGTAAAGACCGAAAATATAACGTTACCAGGAACATCACTTAGAGGAATAACAAGCAGGACTCATAAAGAAAACAAACTAGGAAGAAGTCTGTTGCCTGTCGAATAAAAGAAAATTACAGCATGACTGAGCATGCAGATTCCAACACCTAAATTATGACGTTTAAGTATAATTGGTATCTTTATAATTAATTAGAATTGCTCTGACCACATTGAGTATGAATCCCGATTATTATTATTATTATTATTATTATTATTATTATTATTATTATTATTATTATTATTATTATTATTATTATTATTATTATCACAAGCCAAGCTACAAACTTACTTGGAAAAACAGGATGCTATAAGCCCAAGACCTTCAACAGGAAAAAATAGCCCTGTTAGGAAAGGGAATGAATGAATAAACAATAAGAGAAGTAACGACTGATTAGTATAAATTAACTTAAGAACAGTAACATTAAAATAGACCTTTCATATATAAACTATAAAGAGAGACTTATGTCAGCCTGTTCAACATAAATAAATTCACAGCAACTTTGAACTTTTGAAATTCCACCGATTCAACTACCAGATTAGGAAGATCATTCCATAATCTGGTCCGGATTTCAATAGTTTTCCGGTTGAGATTTAATATACATCTACTTCCATTTTTTCAAGGGATGAAATATTGCAAAACGTTTGGATATCTTTAATACAGCTATAAAATCACGGCCAATTACCTCTCAGTTGGCAAGACGCTTGAATCAGATAGCCTTCCATGACACACACACACACACACACACACTTAAGGACGCAGGGTGAAAGCTCAGCCTTCCAAATTCGATGGAGGTGAAAAGAAGACCATTTCTGCTCTCCCTTGCCTGTGCCTTGTTCAGAAGCTCCCCAATCAGTATTCTCCCCTGATACTTGGCCGAGAAGGAATTAAATTTTATATTTGGCCAAGCTCCACAGAGGATGATATCTCTCTGGGCTGCGAAGGCGCTCCTTGTCGTAAACACCAATTAGTTTCCATCAAGCGGATTCAAGGTCTATAAATACTACGGGAAGTGAGGACGGAGACAAAGACTGAAGATGAAAAAGAAGAATTAGAAGAGAGATTCGTGACTCAGGAATTGACATAAAATTAAGGCAAAAGCTAAACTGGATTGCATTTATGTACATAGGCGATGGGACCTGGGAGGATCTTCGGTGCTCAGGTACAACTTTTAGGTTTGAGGGTTGCTCATGAATGGCAGAGGCAAGGGACAGTGACAATGTCATGGGGCGTAGAGACAAAGCAATTCCTTAGAGACTAAACATATATACATATGATCACCGCCCAAGCTATGGCCAGGCAATGGCTGATGATGACACAGCAGGTAGACCTATATGTGTAATAAATAAAATGATTGTTATTACATGTTTAAAACACATGACATAATATGTCATTTTGGATGAAGATGCTAGCCGTGAGATTTGCTGTAGTCATGTAAAATCATAAACAGGATGCACAATGCAGCCTCGGCAATGTAACATTTTTCTTAAACGTCAACACCAATGCATCAGTGTGTGAAAGTTTGTGACGTCACCGGATGCATGTGTCTTCCGAGATTGTGTTTAAAATGCTACATCAACTAAGCATACGATATCTGTGATATCGATAATTTAATCAATTCATATCTATACTTCACCAGAATTGGTCATCCGACCAAACCAGCTCCCTCCTATGATGGAGATGTTTAACTCTGTTGTTTTTAGACAATAAATACTTTTAAAGCTAATAAGATGTACTTCGTTATCCAGCCTTAACATCTTAAACAACACATACTCAATGTGTGCTTATAAAAGTAGCACACTTATATATGCTCCGCAAAACCCCCTCTTCCTCATCTCACAAGCAGGGCCGAATTACCGCATAGGTAAACTAGGCATTTGCTTAGGGCCCCGCGCATTTGGGGGCCCCGCGATCCAAGGGTTTCAGGGGCTCATCCAAGACTGCGCAGTGTTTGGAGAGTAAAATTGATTTTTGAAAATTAATCATAACAAAAATAAATAATGAAATAAAATAAAATGAAAATAAATAAACCCAACCATAGATGACAACACTCAACACGCCTTTGTTTACATCAGAACGGTTGTGTTTTCCCGCTAATGTGTGAGTATGGGAGATTCCTCTCCAATTTTCTGTAGTAATTACATGTTATCTAGACTTGTACTGTGACAAATCAACTGAAGTATTGTTGATAGACATTGATGTGTATGGATAAATGTTTGTTTTTGCCTCTAAATGTTAGGGGAAGTCCCTGATAGGGTTACTTGACCAGTAAAGACGCATGGACCATTAAAGACGCATCTTTGGAAAAAAATACTATAAGAAAACTTAAAAAGGGAAACTGACTTCCGTTTGTAGGTTTTAAAAGCACTTTGTCCTGTCTTTAAGTCTTTATCATTTCAATAACAGATCTCCATTACTCTAGAAGTTATTGAGGTCAAAGTGCAAAAATGTTGCAAACCATGCAATTTCTTAGCAAAATGGTAACGATTTGCTATTTTACTATTAGTGCTACCACTGTTTACACAGCTATTTAGGTACTGATTTTTCTATTTCAGGGTGTTAAAATTTATCTAGGGAGCAAATGACGTCCAGAAAAGCATTGGATTTGGAGAAAATCTGGCTTTCCCGTGCAATTTCAGTAGGATTTCTGTTTAAGTAAATTGGAGATCAAGGAGGATGAATTAGTAAAATATTCGTAGCCCAAATCACTAAAAGTTCTGTATATGACTCCTTTCTGGTAACGTTTTGAATTTTTAGAGGCGCAGCCAGAGGAAAGGGGGCTAAAAGGGCCATATCCCCCCAATTGACAGAAGAAAAATAAAACACTAAAAAATTAATAATAATTGATAATGAAAAATTTGTATTTGCATGATTACAGACATTGGTAATCTTCATTATGGCATCTCGTGAACCTGATGTTGGAAAAATAAATAATTAATACTAATAATAAAAAAATAATAATAATTGATAATGAAAATGATCTAACAAGAAATATTGATTTTCAGAGTATAATTGATGATTTTGCCAATATGAAATCCAGAAAGAAATTTATTTAAGAAGTGCCTGTGAAGTTGATATATGTACATGCATGATATGATGATAATCACAAAAAGGGACTGTAGAGGTTATGTTAAATACCAAAAGTGTGTATGATGCTGTACCAACCGTGTTTCACATAATTGTACATAATTCCTTTTGTATATATTATGGTTGTATCTTCGCTCTTCCCTCGCACTAAAACGAACATGAAAATTCAAGTCTGGTTTTTCCTCTTATGATATTGTCTGTCTTATGAACTTGTCATGTCCTGTTGCCTTGAGGTTTTGTATATAAGGAGAGTGTTCCACAACAATATAACTCAGTCGTTTCCAATCTGCCTTTGATTTCACAACTCCTCTCTCGGCCTGTCACATTGGTGACCCCGGAAGTCGACTCGCTTCCACCGCCTTCCACCCCCACCCCCTCGCCCCTCCATCGTTGGTACTATGACGGACTCTACGGCAGTTGGCGCTACGGCCGCTCCATTCAAACTTTCATCGTTTGCCAGTGGAGAGGCGTTTTCTTGGTTTCAGTGCGCAGAAGTCCAGTTTCGTATCAGGGGCGTGACTCGCTCAACCACCAAAGCGGATTATGTTCTCGCGGCGATACCCGAGGACACCTTCCCAGAAATATCCGACTGACTTTGTGAACAAGGAGACACCCCAATAGCGTATGACGACCTCAAATCATACCTTCTGCAGCAGTACTCGCCGTCGCCAGCCGCCCGTATAGCAAAGCTTTTTCAGCTCTCGCAACAACCGTTGGGGGACCAAAGGGCTTCGCTTGCCCTCAGGGAAATGACCAGTATCGCTCGCCTTCAACCTGCCGCAGACGGCTCTCCTCGTGAGGTGAACCTACTCCGTGCCCTTTGGATACGCCGTTTACCTGAACCTGTGCGCGCTGCCATACCCGATGTCGATAGTTTACCCATAAAGGACTTGATGACCAAAGCCGACGCCCTTATGGACAGCCACTTCAAGACCTCCATCAACGCCTCCACCCCTGACGACGAGGATGCCTATTCAACGTCAACCCAAGCTGAAATGAATGCCGTAGGACATACACGCCTACCCCGTGACGTGCCGATGCGGCGACAAAGCCGCCCACCACCCACCAATCGCTCGCGCCCCAACGAACGACTTCTACAGCCACTTACTACTTCCCATCCACCGCAGTTTTGCTACTACCACTTCAGATTCGGGGCAACCGCGAAGAAATGTGCCAAAGATTGTCAGTCGCCAAAAAACGTGTAAGGCCATCGCTTGTGGCGGTGGCCTCCCACGTTTCTAATCTTTTCTTTTTACAGGATGCAGGAACGGGCGTGCGATTTTTGGTAGACACGGGTGCTTGTCGTTCTCTTTTGCCAAAGAAACTCTTAAAGGCACAACGTAGTCTGTCTACATCTGCCGACGTCCGCTTGGTAGGTGCCAACGGATCTGCGATACCCACCTACGGTTACGAGAGCCTCACATTATCGTTCGGAGACGGTAAATTCAATTGGAAGTTTCTCGTTGCTGACGTCACAATGCCAATCCTCGGTGCGGGTTTCCTCTCTCATTTCCACCTTCTGGTCGATGTCGCCCACCGACGATTGGTCAACGCATACTCGTACTTGTCGACACCTCTTCAACCCGCCCCCTCTAACCTCGCTCTCCACATCAGCGCACCCACGGATGCCTACTCCCACCTCCTCACGTCGTACCCGGAAGTTTTCCGTCCAGAACTTCGCCAAACGCCCACGGTTCCTGCTAAGCACGGTATTTATCACCATATTAAGACGAAGGGACCCCCAGTCTTCGCAAAATTCAGACGTCTGGCACCGGAACGATTGGCAGCCGCCAAACAGACGTTCGCCGAAATGGAGAAAATGGGCCTTTGCCAAAAGGCCTCCAGCCCATGGTCGTCACCCTTACACATCGTTCTGAAGAAAGACGGCTCCCTCCGTCCGTGCGGGGATTACAGGCGCCTGAACATGCAAACAGAACCGGATCACTAACCCTTCCCAAACATTGCCGATGTAACCTCCTATATGCACAAAGCAAAGGTTTTCTCTACGCTCGACCTCCTGAAGGGGTATTATCAGGTGCCTATGAACCCAGAGGACATCCCCAAGACCGCCATCACCACTCCGTTTGGCACATACTCCTTCAATTACTCCTGTTTTGGCCTTCGTAATGCTGGGGCAACATTTCATCGTCTCATGGATGGCATCTTAGGGGACCTCCCTTTCTGTGTATGTTATGTGGACGACATACTTGTGTTCTCCTCCTCAAAAGAGGAGCACCTCCGTCACCTGCGCATCGTGCTCGACCGCCTGCAACAAAACGGCCTTGTAGTCCGGTACGACAAGTGTACCTTTGGCGCCAACGAAGTGTCGTTCTTAGGGCACCGTATCACTCCTGAAGGAGTCCATCCCCTCCCTGAGAAGGTAGCAGCCGTTCAGAATTTCCCCACGCCCTCGACCGTCAAAGCTCTGCAGGAATTCTTGGGCATGATCAACTATTATAACCGCTTTCTGCCAGCCATTGCCGCCACTCTTGCTCCCCTCTACGCCTCCCTCAAGGGCAAGCCAAAGGACTTGAAGTGGGGTCCCCTTCAAGAAGCGGCCTTCTGCAATGCAAAGAAGGCCCTATCAACTGCTATGGCTCTCACTTTTCCTATCCCACACGCCCCTCTCCTTCTCTCCACCGATGCCAGTGACGTCGCTATTGGTGCAGTACTCGAGCAGGTGGTCAAAGGCTCGCCCCGCCCATTGGCCTTCTTCAGCAGAAAACTGTCCAAGGCAGAATCGGGTTATTCTACCTTCAATCAAGAATTGCTGGCGGTGCACCTGGCTGTCCGTCACTTTCGCCATTTCTTAGAAGGTACGCCCTTCGTCATTCGCACAGACCACATGCCTCTGGTGCACGCCTTCACTCGACAGTCTGACGCCTGGTCCGCCCGTCAACGCCGACATCTCTCCGCCGTGGCTGAATACAATTGCACCCTCCAATACGTCCCTGGGAAAATGAATCCCGTTGCCGATGCCCTGTCAAGAAACACGTTGGCTGCCGTTCAACTGGGATTGGATTACAACACCCTGGCTGAAGCCCAGCGACAGGATCCAGAGTATCAAGCTTGTAGGACATCCTGCACGTCCCTCCGTTGGGAGGATTTTCCCCTCGAAAACTCCAACACCACCCTCCTCTGTGACGTCAGTACTGGTAGACCGCGACCTTGGATTCCTGCTCCCATGCGCCGACAGGTGTTTGATTTCATCCACGGCCTTTCACATCCCTCGTGCCGTTCTACTGCACAGCTGCTGAAGGCAAAGTTCATTTGGCACGGCATTTCTAAGGATGCTAAGGATTGGGTCCGTGCCTGTACTACTTGCCAAACTTCCAAAGTACATCGACACACGGATTCAGGAGTGGGCACCTTTCCTCAACCTCAGCGTCGTTTCCCACACATTCACGTCGACGTTGTAGGCCCCCTACCCACATCACAAGGACATCGTTACCTTTTTACCGTCATCGACCGCTCCACTCGTTGGCCTGAAGCCATTCCCATGGAAACAGCAACGTCCGCCTCATGTACATCTGCCTTACTCTCTGGATGGATTTCAAGATTCGGTATCCCTGAGCATATTACTTCTGACAGGGGAACCACTTTCACCTCTCAATTATGGACGTCATTAGCGAATCTCCTGGGCATCACCCTACATCACACAACGGCCTACAACCCCGCTGCCAATGGAATGGTTGAACGTTTTCATCGCACCCTCAAAGCAGCTTTGATGTCCTGCTGCAAGGATTGAAACTGGTTTACTCAGCTTCCCTGGGTCCTCCTTGGACTAAGGACCACTCCTAAAGATGCCCTCGACGTCTCGGCAGCCGAAATGGTGTATGGCGACCCGTTGGTCATCCCTGCCGAATTTTTCCTTCTACAACCTCCTCTGACGATCTCCAGCGCATACGTCACGTCGTGGGAAAATTTACTCCGTGCCGCCAGACTTAAAAGCCCCCAGCGAAGCATCACATACCAACGGACTTGCACTCTGCAACGCACGTCTTCCTGCGCAACGACAACAGCAGGCCACCGTTAACGCCCCCTTACACGGGACCTTACCTTGTGATCCGACGCACTCCGAAAGCATTCCTCCTAAACATTCTGGGCAAAGAAGACTGGGTCTCCATTGATCGTCTAAAACCTGCTTATCTTCTGCCAGATGACCCGCCTAAAGTTCGCCTCTCTAGATCAGGGCGCCCTATTTAACATGTACAGTATGTCATTTTTAGGGCGGGAGACATGTACCAACCGTGTTTCACACAATTGTACATATTTCCTTTTGTATATATTATGCTTGTATCTTCGCCTTCCCTCGCACTAAAACGAACCATGAAAGATTCAAGTCTGGTTTTTCCTCTTGTGATATTGTCTGTCTTGTGAACTTGTCATGTCCTGTTGCCTTGAGGTTTTGTATATAAGGAGAGTGTTCCACAAAATATAACTCAGTCGTTTCCAATCTGCCTTTGATTCACAACTCCTCTCTCGGCCCGTCACAATGCTATTGCTTTGGTAATCTAGGATTCTTCTGTTTTTTTTCTTTAATCATATAATTAGATAAGCGTAATGGTAAATAATAATGGAAATGGAATTATTATGTTAAAGGAGATGGGTATAAGATGGCAAAGATTTAATTATCTAGAAATACTGTACTTTGAGTTTCTATTTTTGATATGAATGATTTACTGATTATTATAGGATTAATGGCAAAATCTGATATAAACGGAATGATAACAGTGGCTGTGTTGAATGTAATAAGTATAGGTTATAAGTCATTACTTTATCTAACAATTCTTTACTTTCTTGAGTTTATATGATTTGATAGTCTTATGCATGATGCAATGACAACAATAATGGTCAGTGATATACAAAGGGAATGATACTGCTGTAGTGGTTATGCTGAATATAGTAGGTACATGATGTCACTACTTTAATAGCCTAATCTAGTAATACTATGCTGTCTTGAGCTTATTTTCTTTAAAAATGCATGATTTAACAAGCTAGTTATAATGGCTGTTGGTAAATGGTTTTGGTTGCCTTGATGTACTTTCCCTATTAAATTTAATCTAAATAGCCAGAATGTATCTAATTAGACCTTAAACAGGCTCATACCGACACCCCCCCCACCCCACCCCCAAGCTGGAAGGGGTTGCATCGCTTACCCGTAACTCAAAGGGGCCCCGCCAACCTGAATAGCCTAGGGCCCGGAGACTTCTTAATCCGGCCCTGCTCACAAGGATGGTAAGGTTGCAGACACTACAAGGAACTATCGAGCTTGAGCAGTACATGATTTCCCGCCTAGCAGATCACCAGGTAGGAATGTTCCCCTATACTTGAAAGAGGTTGTAAAGCAGGCTGGAAGACAGAAAGAGGAAACGGAATGATAATAGAAGCTAAAAACTTCAATAATGCCTACAATGGATTGCGTGAGGGAAAAACTACGGTAGAAGTTACTCCAGTTCGGTGGTGGTCTATTAGATAATAGAATTTTTTCGCGTTACGAAGTATAGCGAAAAATAATTGTCCTAACGACATGTAAGCAGATCTTAAGTGTCTTGTTACTTAAGTTCAGTTGTTATGTAGGCAGTGGCCAATGAGAATTTAGTGTTGGGTGAAACGTATTCAATGTTTGAAGAGGTATTTTGTAAGTGGTCACTTTCTAGCGCACGCTAGCCCGAGCAAGTCGAATTTATTAGCCAGGACGCCAGGCAGGGTCAAATACAGCTTCAGATGTGAATAGTGTTTTCACGTTAGCAATCAGAATGCTGAAACCATTTCAAGAAGTGATGGACAATCTATTATCCGATTTCCAGCAGAATATTCAACAAGTATCCGCACCTCGTTAAAGTATGATGGAAAACCATTTGAATGAGCATCGCGTTATTTTGAGGAAACTGATACGAAAATGTTAGCATTAGATGCGATGTTTATCAACTTGGAGGACAAGGTACATCTAAACTGCTGCAGAAACGAGTTAGTACGCAAAGAGCAGCATCGCCGAAAGTGTCAAGCTAGTTAAAGATCGAGGGAAAGTGTGGTTTCAGATCAACTATGATGGAAGAGGTCTAGAGCTCAATAAAGGCCGAGAGTTGACATTGAGCCAGGAATGTACCAAGAAAGACGTCGAAAAGATAGTGAAAATATAGCTGTTTTTATTTTTGTATACTTAGCAGTTGGTACAAGGAAATTGGAACATTGTGTTTATTTTATTTTATTGTTTTAATCGCCTGTTGGTGGTGTTATTCACAATACATTGAACAGAATTAGATTGGGTCCGGTAAGATAGTCATTGACGTCTAAAAGGGCGATCACAAAATTCCATTTCAAAACCGTTACTGTGGTTGTTGGATTGGGTAACAATAGGTCAGAAAGGGACGAATCAGAATTTATTAAGAGAATGGGTGACACTGGTATCAGAAAAAACTAAGAAATAATTCCTTTGACGGTGACCAAGAATGGAAATGGTAAGCAAAGGCTGGTTTTTTTATTACAACTTTTTAAGGATTTAATCAGTCTACAGTCTGCTTATCGCATAGAAATCTATTAAAACGTTTGCCAATATCTTTCTCATTGGGGAAAAATTTAAAAGTTTTTTATAATGGATATTCTTTAGATATTTTTTGAAGCGGCGGTACATCTTTACTAAAGTTCTTAAGTCTGTTAGATATTGGAGATCTAAGGAAGTGAAGATTGAAGTATTTTTAGATGATGGCATAGCTGCGGATGGTTTATTTGAAGGGGCATTGGATGCTAGCTATTTACTTTAAAAGCTTCAAGATTTGGATTTATTTACAAGAAAGTATAATTGGTTTTCAGACTCTAAATTGTATTTGGAAAGGTTTACAGAGGACGAATACTGAAGGCGAATTTCGTAACTACAGTGTTAGGATAAACTATTGTCGTTAAAGACCTTGTTTAGATGCCAAACATTCTGAATTAACGAAAACGTTATTTTAACGATATCTTTTGGACAGAATTGTCTGTTACATAATTTCCACGAAATTTGTCGTGAAAGGTATTGTTAAAATGAAAACGATAAAAGTATTTCTGTATTTTTACATATTGAGCAAAGCTAGTTGAGAACTTAATGAAGAAATATCAGATGCTCCGGTTGAGAGCACGTTTTGACGCAGAAATTCATTCTTTTTATTTTAGTCCATACTTTAACTATATACTTGCATCAGACTTATTTACCTATTACTTCATTGTGTCGCCTAAGAGGTAGGCAGTTTATCACTATATTGTGACGCATAAGGTTGTAGGCAGTTTACACTATATTGTGACGCCTCAGGTGTAAGGCAGTTTATCACTATATTGTGACGCCTCAGGTGTAGGCAGTTTATCACTATATTGTGACGCCTCAGGTGTAGGCAGTTTATCACTCTATTGTGACGCCTCAGGTGTAGGCAGTTTATCACTCTATTGTGACGCCTCTGGTGTTGGGAAATTTATATGTTGTGACACCTCAGTAGTAGGTTTGGAGTAATTCTGAAGTTTTAGCGATGAATACAGCGCATTTTTTTTTTTCACATCATGAAAAGAGTGGTTGGAAACTGGACAGTAAATTAATCTTTAAAATTAACATGAAGGAGCAGGAGGCAGTCGACAGAATATGTAAGTACTTGGCAATGTTTGAACGTTGTCCAGATAAAATTTTCGATTTTAATGCAAGTAGGTAGCAAAAAGCCAGATTTGGAAATCATAGAAAACGCAAAGAATTTAAACTTGTACTGAATACACTGTTCAGGTCATCAATGTATGTAAGCCCAGAAAGAGTACAAAAGAGCGATTTTTTGAAGTGTTGTCAACTAACATAGATGAATGGTCAATTCTTTTTACATTTTTCAGAGTTATGGACTTGTGAGAGTTATTAATTCTTTAGACTGTTTTGCTACTTTTAAAAATATGTTGAGGTTTTTAATCTCTAACATTGGTGTCCAGGTACAGAGGCAATTGATGCTTTAACTTGAGGTTGGTGCTTTATACCAAGGTTATTAATAAAATGGAGGTAAAAATTCTTAGTAGAATATTCCTGAGTGAAAGTCCTCTGCATCTTGACTGTTCATATTAACGAGGGAAACTTTATTGTTAAACTTTGAGTGTTTACGTAACAAAGGTTTTATTACACGGCAAAGATAAGGAGAGAGAGAGAGAGAGAAAAAAAAAATAATAATAATTTTTCGCTGAAATTTAACTTTGATATAGAAGGTAAAGGTTTTTGAAATTACAAGTATATATGTACATTGTTTTATTTTTGGAATCTGCTTTCCAGGATCGTGAATGCAATGAAATGCCAGCAGTCGTCTTTAACGGTGGCATCTAATTTGGACAGGAAATTGGGGAACCTCAGTTGTCATGAGCATCTTCTATCATCGATGAATGGCAGCACCGACAAGGCCTACAAATTTGTCTTCATCAAAGAGAAACTTACAATAATGGTCACGAGCAAAGCGAAATGCC
>NC_090736.1:69102977-69112977 GCF_036898095.1 Palaemon carinicauda
TCTTTGCTGCGGGTGATGTCACTAAAGCAAGGTTGGCAAGACCCTCTTGTCCCTTCCCCCTCTATCTCCGTAATGGCCTAGCCATTACTGTACTGTACGTCGTTCTACATCTAGACCTAGTATAGGTTAGGATGTGGAATTGACTCAGCCCCTTGCCGGCCGGCAGAGCTGGCCGGCAGGGGTCTTACTGTACTGTACGTCGTTCTACTTCTGGACCTAGTATAGGTTGGGATGTGGAATTGACTCAGCCCCTTGCCGGCCGGCAGAGCTGCTGGCCGGCAAGGGTCTTATGTTTTCGAGTGCTGCCCGGACCTCTCTTGGTCCCTCATCCATGCCTGCCGGCAGAGCCGGACGGCATTGGTCAAGGAAGCCTGAATTAGTTTCTCCCCTTCCTTATATGCACTCTTTCGGTTGCTGGGCTTGGAGGTTGTGTACACTCTTATCCCGGCATCCATTCTATTTTTCTTCTAGTGCTGTACCTGTCCCGGCTGCCGGCCTATGAGGCCGGCAGCCGGGCAGGTGTAGTCCTCTGGTTCTTTTGCTGCCGGCTGGCATCGGTCTTGTACCTTTGCCGGCCGGCTTATGTCAGTCCTTGTCTGCCGGTCACCAAGAGTGTGGCCGGCAGCTGGGTACTACCTTGTGTAGTTGCTGGCCGGCAGCCATTGCCGGCCAACACTGGCTGTTACCGGCCGGCAGTTGCTGCCGACCGGCACAGGCATTTGAACCAGAGTGCTGCCGCCCTATAGCTGTTAAGTAGTATACTTTAAAGCTAGTTGTGGTGTGTGCCGGCCGGCAAAGGCAGGCCGGCACACATCCCCCTATACTGTACTAGTATTCTTCTGTATAGCATATACAGTAAGAAGAAAACTATAGTAAGGGTTTTGGTACAGCACTGTATCTTCTAACACTATTGTGTTTTCTTGTACATCCCTTTGATGTTGCTCTCAGATAGGAAGCTGAGTTCTTCCCTGTCTATTATCCAGGATTTTAAAATCATTGCTTAGGTGTGAGCTCCACCTGTTTCCTCTGGAAACCTTGCATTGGTTACTCTAGAAGAGATAAACCATTTTGATTTTATTATCTGGAAGGCTGCAACAATGGGTTGTGAGGGAAACACAAGTGTGTGTCTTTCCTTTATGAATTGTTATGCTATACAATGCATATCCAGTGATACATAGTTCACTTGATACTCATGGAAATTTCTTCTCTTTACAGGAGGACCCTCCGAAGTGCGGAAATGTTTTCTGTAATGTCCGCAGCAAGAACCTCTGCGGATATGAGTGTTGTAGGAGACACGTAGCATGCGCTGTCTCCAAGGTTGATCTCCAGTATTGGGACCCTCAGGTATGTACTGTATGCACTAACCTGATTACTGAGGCTTTTGATTCCCCTAGAACGACGGAATCAAGGGATATAGCAAGGGAAAAGCTTTGTACTTGGGTAAGGGGCTTCAAGAAGAACACCTCTGGCCCTTATCTTCCAAGTGAGAAGATGAGGGCGTATCTTTTTCCCCAGGCATCAGCTGATGCAGTGATTCCCCAGCCTCAAGAGGAGATCCCTCAAGATCAAGTCCAGGTGGACGTGGAAGTCGCTGTTGCGATGCAAGACATCCAGTTAGATGACAGGATGTCTGACCTGGACGAACGTTTGGAACAAGACCTTCTGGCAGAAGGTCAGGATGAAGTTCAAACCCCGGATGTCGTAGAGGATGAGGTCGACGAGGTGTCGGCTACTCCGGTTCAGATTCCGGAGCCTATTCCCTCAACATCGGCTGGTCTCCCAGTAGAACTGGGACAGGCCCTCTCTTCGATTGTTGGAATGATCCAACAAATGCAGAAGGAGAATCAGGAGAAGGCGGCTGCAATGGAACTGCGTATGCAGTCCCTGGCAGAATCACATGGGCCCCGGAAAAGGCTCAATGTGAAAGACCTTCCCATATGCTCAGATGCTAACCCATGGAGGTATGCTGAGCACATGCCGATGACGACTGGAAAGATCGTCATCTCGGATAAGCTGGGTTCAGTTCCCCTAGAGGAGGTAGAATTCTGGCCCAGCAAGGCATCATATCCGGACTGCTATGTCCGGCTGAGAAAAGAACCAGCTTCAAGGGAGGAGACAGAGCCGAAGGAGGTCATTATTATGGACCACGCTAAGGCTCAAGCCCTACTTTCATCCTCGATGAAAGAGAGGGGCTTCTCTAACTCGAAGGTAGCTGCATTGAGCAAGAAGCTCCCTTCTTTTGTGTCCTCTCCTGATAGAGCCTTCCCCTTTTTACAGAAAGGGTTTGCGGCTGTCCTAAAGGCAGTCGAGGCCGGCAAGCCTTGCCCCTCCCTGGAGGAGTGTAAACCCTTGTCGCTGGCCCTGCCTATGGACCACAAAGACTGGAAGGATGTCCATCTGACATTCTCAGTGGGAAAGTTGGAGGCTGATATTGCCGGACGGCAATTCGGCGAGGACCTCCCCAAGCTGTCCGACTCTCTTTTACGAAGAGAGTTCGAGACAAAAGAAAGACTGGCTGCCTCAATGTCTCATCAGACTACTCTTGAGACGATGGCAAGTGACCCCAAGGTCCATGAAATGTTCATGGTAGTGGCTAAGTCTCACCTAGCCACAGTGACGAAGGACCTTTATGGCTTCGTCAAGGCAAGGAGAGCTTGTAGGGAGTTCGTGTTCACCGGGGCTTCGGTGAGACACGACCCAAGGAAGTTAATCTCCTCCAACATTTGGGGAAAAGACCTTTTCCCTACCGATGTGGTCAAAGAGGTTGTTGATAAGGCCGCCATGGAGAATAGAAACCTTCTCCAGAAGTGGGGCCTGGCTATCAAAAGAAAATCTTCCCCGGATGAGGGTCCTCAACCAAAGAGGAAGAATATGAGGACTAGGCTACCGTCTCGGCCAGCCAAGCCTTTTAGACAGCAACAGCAACTGCAATTGCCATTGCCTCCAGTGCCCCAGATGGTGGCACAAACCCCGACTACTTTTCAGTGGGTACCCCAGGCTGTGCCAGGTCAGTCAACCACATTCACCCCAACGTTCGAAGGACAGTCTTCTTCCTTTCGTGCAAAACCTAGAGGAGCAGCCAGAGGCTCGTCTAGGCGCCCCTCAAGGGGAAGGGGATTCAGAGGTGGTCGTGGTCAGGGAGGCAAGACCTCAGGACGGCAGTCCAAGTGAAACGATACCGGTAGGAGGGAGACTGATGAAATTTTGGGATCGCTGGACCTTCGATCCCTGGGCCCAAAGCCTACTCAAGAATGGACTGGGCTGGAGCTGGTACAGCACTCCACCCCCGTGCCTTCGGTTTTTCCAACACTCCACCCCCGTTTTGGAGGAGTACGTTCAAGGACTGTTGGAGAAAAAGGTGATCCGAAAGGTGAAGTCCATCAAATTCCAAGGGAGGCTGTTTTGTGTTCCCAAGAAAGACTCGGAAAAGCTCAGAGTCATTCTGGACTTGTCGCCACTCAACAAGTTCATAGTGAATTGAAAATTCAAGATGCTAACACTGCAACACATAAGGACCTTACTGCCCAAGAGGGCATACTCAGTCTCTATAGACTTGTCAGACGCCTATTGGCACATTCCAATCAGCCGTCGACTCTCCCCCTACCTAGGGTTCAGGCTACAACGGAGACTATACGCCTTCAGAGCCATGCCATTCGGGCTAAACATAGCCCCAAGGATTTTCACGAAGCTTGCGAGCGCAGCTCTCAAACAATTACGCCTAAAGGGAATTCAGGTAGTAGCCTACCTGGACGACCGGCTGGTGTGGGCAGCATCCGAGACCGAATGCTTGCAAGCTTCCAGTCAGGTGATCCAGTTCCTAGAGTACCTAGGCTTCAAGATCAACAGATAAAAGTCTCGACTTTCTCCATCCCAAAAGTTCCAGTGGCTGGGAATCCACTGGGACCTTTTGTCACACAGTTTCTCCATCCCGACGAAGAAAAGGAAGGAGATAGCGGGCTCTGTCAAGAGACTTCTAGATTCCGAAAGGATATCAAGACGCGAACAGGAGAGGGTACTAGGCTCTCTCCAGTTTGCTTCAGTGACAGACCCAGTGCTAAGAGCACAGCTAAAGGATGCAACCGGAGTTTGGAGAAGGTATGCATCAAACGCGCGAAGAGATCTGAGAAGACCAGTGCCGCCTCGGCTACGTACTCTTCTCAGACCTTGGTCCCAAGCCAGACATCTAAAGAAGTCGGTTCTTCTTCAGCCACCTCCTCCGTCGATGACGATTCACTCAGACGCCTCAAAGGAGGGATGGGGAGGTCACTCTCATCGGAAAAAAGTCCAGGGGACTTGGTCCAAGCTATTCAGGACCTTTCATATAAACTTTCTAGAAGCTATGGCAGTGCTCCTTACCTTAAAGAAAAACTCCCCGCGTCACTCGATCCACATAAGATTGGTGATGGACAGCGAGGTGGTTGTGAGATGCTTGAATCGACAAGGGTCGAGGTCACCACCTCTCAACCAAGTGATGTTAGCCATTTTCCGATTGGCGGAAAAGAAGAAGTGGTACCTGTCGGCAGTTCACCTTCAAGGAGTCCGCAATGTGACAGCGGACGTTCTATCCAGGTTCACACCGATAGAGTCGGAATGGTCCTTAGACGCAGGATCATTCTCCTTCATTCTGAATCAAGTCCCAGAACTGCAGATAGACCTCTTTGCGACGAAAGACAACAAGAAGTTGCCCCTGTACGTGTCCCCGTACGAGGACCCCTTAGTGGAAGCAGAGGACGCAATGTCCCTCGACTGGAACAGATGGTCCAGGATTTATCTGTTCCCTCCTCACAACCTTCTGTTGAGGGTCCTCAACAAACTGAGATCCTTCAAGGGGGTAGCGGCAATAGTGGCCCACAAGTGGCCGAACAGTATGTGGTTCCCCTTGGCGTTGGAACTACAGATGAAGTTCGTGCCGCTACCACATCCAGTTCTGACCCAGCGAGTCCAGAAGTCGACTGTCTGCGCTTCATTACAGAAAACCCGGACCCTGCAGCTCATGATTTTCTCGCCCTTGCGGTGAGAAAGCGTTTCGGGATTTCGAAAGCCAGCATAGACTTCCTAGAGGAATATAAGTGCAAATCGACTAGAAGGCAATATGAGTCATCTTGGAGAAAATGGGTGGCCTTTGTAAAGGCAAAGAATCCGCAGGAGATCTCAACAGACTTCTGCTTATCTTTCTTCATCCACCTCC
Source organism: Palaemon carinicauda (assembly GCF_036898095.1). Taxonomy (NCBI): domain Eukaryota; kingdom Metazoa; phylum Arthropoda; class Malacostraca; order Decapoda; family Palaemonidae; genus Palaemon; species Palaemon carinicauda. Next base: position 69,108,166 of record NC_090736.1, read on the forward strand.
ATGGCCAAGGGTTGGCAGCTAACACGATTTCAGTGTGTAAATCTGCTTTGATGAGACCCATTTTATTTGCCTTCCAGATCGACCTAGGTAACGAGATCTTTAATAAAGTTCCGAAAGCCTGCGCTAGGCTCAGACCTTCAGCACCTCCAAAGCCCATCTCATGGTCTTTAGACAAAGTTCTTCATTTCGCCTCCCTGTTGAGCAATGAAGAATGTGCGTTAAAGGATTTGACGCAAAAAGTTATTTTCCTATTTGCACTCGCGTCCGGGGCCAGGGTTAGTGAGATCGTAGCCCTCTCGAGAGAGGCAGGTCGTGTTCAGTTCCTGGATGGGGGGGATCTGAACCTGTTTCCGGATCCTACGTTTCTCGCCAAGAATGAGTTACCCACCAACAGGTGGGGTCCCTGGAGAATCTGCCCTCTGAAAGAAGATGCATCTCTATGTCCAGTAGAATGCCTAAAGGTCTATCTTCGTAGAACTTCAGACTTCAAGGGTGGTCAACTATTCAGGGGAGAAACATCAGGCTCAAATTTATCTCTGAATCAACTCAGAGCGAAAATCACATATTTTATTCGCAGAGCGGATCCTGACAGTACACCCGCAGGTCACGATCCGAGGAAAGTTGCCTCATCCCTAAATTTCTTTAATTGTATGGATTTTGAACATCTCCGCTCATACACGGGCTGGAAGTCTTCCAGGGTGTTCTTTTGCCACTATGCGAAGCAAGTAGAGGAACTTAAGAGATCTGTGGTAGCAGTGGGTCGTGTAGTTAACCCTACTGTTTAACTCTGCGAGGAACAGTGGTCTTAATTGGGACGATTAAGTCCAGGGTGAGTGTGTAGGTACATACTGTACTACAAACTAAATGAGGGCACCAAGTGCCCATATAGACTGTTCCTTCTTTCAAAGGTGAACCTAGCATAAGTTCAGACATGTGTGCCGAGCGTTTCTAACGCTAATGTGATTGATTTGTAATACAGACTTTTATGACTTGATACCTCGGTATCTTATTAAAGTGATGTTTAATGGTTTTTCTTTCAGATAAACAAGTTCTGTTTACTATCATACTTATGCTTAAAGTTTTGGGTTATCCTCTCCTATATATATATATATATTTGTTGTTAACCTGTCTGTTTATTGTCTGTCAATAAACTTGTTCTTGAGAACCTTGCGTCTCTTTCACCTGTGTCAATTTATTGGTATAATTGAGCATTTTAATTCTTTGTATCTTATCTGGGATAATTCTGATAGAATTGTTCTGTTATGCAAGCTATGTTGCATTGGTTTATGTAGTCCCCTAATGGGAGGACTCCGTCCCATAAAGGGACGAGGGTGGTTTTATTAGTTTCTTCCTATGCGGATATAAACCTTTGTCCAATACAAGTATTGTGCGGATTACTGGTCAATATATATTGACGCAGTGGTTCTATACAAACTATGCTTTACTTAATATAGGGCGAGACCACTATATTAGCTTGCCTGGTATTCATACATAAATATTTGTACTCTTCGAGACTTTTCCAGAGTCTAGTAGGACTCTTCCCTGTAGGGGGCAGGAAGCTCTAACATAGTTTATAGTTAGTTGAAAAGATGTATAATGGTAACATCTTAGGTCTCTAGGTCTAGTCGACCAGGAAAAAATTACCTCCGGGGAGTACGGCACGTTCGGAGAATCCACAGATACAGTAATGCTCTGGTACACTTCCATCAGGACGACATGGCTTGAGCCCAAAAAACGGATTTTGAGCGAAGCGAAAAATCTATTTTTGGGTGAGATGGCCATGTCGTCCTGATGGACCCGCCCTTGCCTTTCTAAGAAAGGGCTGTAGGACCCCTCCCTACATACAGTATCTGTAGCACCTCGTGTACGCTACAAGGAATACAGATGGTGCCAGGATTGGCGCCAGACACGCATACGAATCGGGGGATAGGGAAGCCTTGGGAGCGGCTCCCCTTTTTCTTTCCCGAATTCGTATCTCGCCAATCACCTCCTACGAGACGAAATCTCTGTCCAGGATGTAGATTGCCATGTGACGTGTCTAGAATACGTCCTCTGATATGTCGCGATATCCCTTTCACGAGGGATACTCGCTCCAGGAGTTAGAATTCTGGTACCTTAAGGTAAATTCTCTGGGAATATCGCCGTAGTTGTAATATACCCTAGGAAGCTACCCTATAGGAACTTCTATCAGGACGACATGGCCATCTCACCCAAAAATAGATTTTTCGCTTCGCTCAAAATCCGTTATATATATATATATATACATATATATATATATATATATATATATATATATATATATATATATATATATATATATATATATATATATATATATATATACATATACGTATGTATATACACACAGTATATACATATATAAGAATATATATATATATATATATATATATATATATATATATATATATATATATATATATATATATATATATATATATATATATATATATATACGTATGTATATACACACAATATATACATATATAAGAATATATATATATATATATATATATATATATATATATATATGTGTGTGTGTGTGTGTGTGTATACATACAGTATATACATATATGAGAATAAATAAATAAATATATATATATATATATATATATATATATATATATATATATATATATATATATATATCTATATATATATATGTATATATATATATATATATATATATATATATATATATATATATATATATATGTATATATACGTATATATATATGTATATATATATATATATATATATATATATATATATATATATATATATATATATATATATATATATATATATATGTTTGTATGTATGTATATACACGCAGTATATACGTATATAAAAATATATATGGATAAATATTTATATATATATATATATATATATATATATATATATATATATATATGTATATATATATATATATATATATATATATATATATATATATATATATATATATATATATATATATATATATATATATAAATATATAGAGAGAGAGATATCCATTTCATACTTTGATAAAATATCTGCATAACAGTTGTCAACATATCTCGTGTACAAGAGAGACTTACAATAATATTTTTGTTTCATTACATGATCTTCAGCAAAGACACGTATTATTTATCGTTGACATACATCTCTAACATACACATACACGCACACACATATATATATAAATATATATATATATATATATATATATATATATATATATATATATATATATATTATATATATATATATATATATATATATATATATATATATATATTTATATATATTTTTATATACATACAGAAACTACCTCTCATCATTCGTTCAAACGTGACTTTTAGGATATAAGTTTTTAGCTCTGAAAAAAATATGATAGACGAAAGCCTGACGTATATATTTTACAACATTCGATACAAAAATAAAAAATAAAAATTACCGTGAATTGTTATTCACCATTCATTTCAATATAATAGACTTAACAACTGAAAATGCTGACAAGTACCAGGAAAAAAAGGTTAAACCTACTTGCTGTTAACACTAGTATCACTAATATATATATATATATATATATATATATATATATATATATATATATATATATATATATATAAATATATATATATATATATATATATATATATATATATATATATATATACATACATATATATATATATATATATATATATATATATATATATATATATATCATAAAAGGCCGATAAAATGAACTAAGGAAATCCAATTATTCTCCATGTATGAGCCAATACACATTGTTTCGCTTTTGGTGTACAGTTAGAAGAAATACATACACACATGTATATGTATATATATATATATATATATATATATATATATATATATAAATATATATATATATATATATATATATATATATATATATATATATATATATATATATATATATATATATATACATATTTATATATATATATAAATGTATATATATATATATATATATATATATATATATATATATATATATATATATATATATATATATATATATATATATATTTAGAAATAGTAATGATGAATTGTTTGGTATGTCATGAGAAATGCGACCATTAGCTCAAAATTAATGACATCTGCCACTGACAAAGTAACAAATGGAGCCTTAATAGCGAGGGAAAGTTTTCTAATCTTATTAATAGAATTAAACCATTCATTATGATGCAGGAGATAAACGTAAAATAACAATTGTCTCTTCAATGTTTGTTGGACAATTTTATTCCAATTCTATAAACATTGAGCGGAAATATTTATCCAAATTAGAAAAAGAATGATATTCCAAAGAGCTTTGCTCTGTAAACATCACGTAAATAAATGGCTTATTTGTGATATTTTTCTTCCGTTCGTTAATTTTAATTGGCGACGCTTTTTCATGAGCTGAATTTTGCGTTCGATCTAAGTTAGGACAATTACTTGTATTTTTTTTTTTAACTTGAGGAAAAATAATAAGGAAGTTTGTTTTCCAGAAATTTAAGGAGTATTAACGAAAGTTGTCGGTTCTAATGCAGTTCCCGTCTTGCGAATGTTATTGTTGACTTGACTAAACCGAGAGAAAAATCAGTTTACCTTTCTCATTTCTCGTAGGCTTTATATACTTACTAGTGGAAGCGACCCGTCAAAAATGACTGCTAAATATCCAGATAGATATGCAAACATTCACCAGGGTATGGCTACTCCCTCTCCACCTACCAAGTATATATATATATATATATATATATATATATATATATATATATATATATATATATATA
>NC_090736.1:69117977-69130477 GCF_036898095.1 Palaemon carinicauda
AATTTTACAAGCATGTCTCCTATAATGTTTCTTGTGCCAACTCCAAATTTCCCTACAGCTGATTCTCCTCTCTTCTTTTGACTTCCTTTACAGAGAAATCATTCAAAACAAAAGTAAATAGTCTTTTGCTTTTTAGGAAGATATCTCCAGATCTTTATAAAAAGTTTCTCTTTCTTCCTTTGTATTAGATGTTGTTGATGTATACGTTTGAATGATCTTCATTTTATACTTTTTTTAAATTTGTTAATCAATTCTATCACTGATACTACATAATTCTTCTGTTACCTGCGTGATTTTTATCAGTAAGAAAACCCACTCTATTTTCTTTGTTCCTTTCATGTCCTCTGAAGCAAAAGATATGACCCTCTTTTAACTGTGATTAAGATTCCTCAGTTATTCTAATTTCTCTTAATCGTATTATAACCCAATCTATTTATTTCACCTCTTCTAGTAACGCATCAAGATCTTCTTCCCTATACAGGGTCGTGATATTGCACGTTATAGGTTCAGTTTCCAAAGTTAGCCTTTTCTATTCGCTACACACACACACAAACAAACAAACACTTACTCACACACACACAAACAAACAAACACTTACTCACACACACACACACACACATATATATACATATATATATATATATATATATATATATATATATATATATATATATATATATATATATATATATATATATATATATATATATATATATATATATATATATACACACGTGTGTGTGTGAGTTTGTGTATTTGTGAATAGTTTTGCTAATTGAAAGGTATTTTAAAAACCTTGATTTTTATGACCATTGAAGTATTACAAGTCTATGAAGTACTTCTCTGTTTGTGAGGATCTCATCTTCTTCCTACCTTATCACCATAGTTTAAAACCAAAGACAAATATAATTAACATCAGTTTAAAGATCAGATAATTGTCTTCTGTGAATTAAAAATTACACAAAATTAAAAATATAAAAGTTGTTAAAAACTTAGATGAAATTGGAACAAAAGAATAGATGATAGGAATAATAAATGTTAATTAAAATATTGTAGGATTAGAATACTGAGAGCCCTAACTTGATCAATATTCGAATGAATTTATAGCAAAGAATCAACATCGTTAGTATCTTTTGGTAAATTCATCAAGTAGGCTAACTAGTATTTTATGTTAGTCATTGTATACAAAATGTAATTGGTCACATAAAAATCGTCCAAAACTAGGATTTTGTTGTTCCTAAAATCAGCTGTCAGATGTCAGGAAAATCGCATCTGAAGTTATTTCCTCGTGATTTATTTATTTATTTATTTTTTTTTTTTTTTTTTTTGTGGAGAGGCACCCCAGAACCCTCGTCGACAAGAACTTCTCAAACTTTAGCCCCCAGCCACCCAAAAAGACGCTCCCACGCCCTTGTTAGTTATTTATTAATTTATTTTTTAAGAGTTTTTCTATTCATTTATTCATTCATTCATTCATCAATCTATTTATCTATCTCATTAAGCCATCTACCTCTATATGCCATCTTTAATCATTTATCATCAGAATGAAATATATATAGCTGACATCCATCCGGTAAAAACAGTGGGGATATGTTTTTAGAGAAAGGGGAGAAGCAATTTTCTCTGGGAAATTCTGTCGAGAAAGTGGGATCTAAATATATTCTTAAATATTTGTGGCTGTGGTGTTTATGCTTGACTTTTTACGGTTTTAAAGTTGAAATGCCTGAGGAAAGTCAAACGATGGAGCAAGAATATATTTGGCTGCCTCAAATTACCTGGATGGGAGAGGGACTCGTATTTATATAGGGAGAGACTCATATATACATGGGGATATCCAAATGCCACTCGTTCATGTGTCTTAAGAAGATGTAGCTCATTCATAGGTGAGTCTTGAGAAGTAGTAGTTCATTCATATGTGCGTTGTGAGAAGTTATATCTCGTTTATGCCTGTGTTGTGATAAGTCGTACTCATTCCTACATATGTCGTGAAAAGTAGTAGCTCATTTGTATGTTTCTTATGAGAAGACGTATCTCATATGTTGTGAGAAGCCGTAGCTCAATCACACACATGTCGTGACAATTAGTAGCTCATTTGTATGTTTGTTCTGAGAAATCATAGGTCATACGTACATGTGTGGTGAGGCGACATAGCTCGTTCGTATGTGTGTCATGAGAAGTTGCTGCTCGCTCATGCTGTTGCGATAAGTTTTTGCTCGTTCATTCGTGTGTCGTGAGGAGATGCTGTTCGCTCGTGCATGTGTCGTGAGAAGATGTAGCTCCTTTGCACTTGTGTCGTGAAAAGACATAGCTTGTAGGTTTGTATGTCGTGAGAAGTCGCAGTTCATTAGTACATGCCGTGAGCATAGTTCATTCGTATGTTTGGTGAGAGAATTCATATTGATCAAATGAGCGTTGTTAGAAGTCGTGTTTCGTTCGCATGTGTGTCATGAGAAGTTTTAGCCTGTTCATATGTGCGTCGAGAGAAGTCATAGTTTATTCACACGTGTCATGAGAAGTAGTGTGTCAGGAGAGATCATAGCTCCATTGCATGTGTGTCATGTGAAGTAGTAGCTTGTTGGCAAGTGTGTCATGAGAAGTCAGCTCACTCGCACGTTTTTCACGAATAGTAGCTTGTTTGCACATATATCGGGAAAAGTCGTAGCTCATTCGTATATGCGTTGTGAGACGATGTATCTCGTTCGTACGTGTGTCTTGAGAAGTAGTAGCTCATTTTTATGTATGTCGTGAGAAGTTGTAGCTCGTTTATACATGTGTATTGAGAAGCCTTAGCTCATTCGTACATATATCGTGAGAAGACATAGCTCCTTTGTATATGTGTTGTGAGAAGCTGTAGCTCGTTCATAAATGTGTCATGGGAAGTCATAGCTTGTTCATGTGTGTCGTAAGAAGTTTTAGCTCGTGTGTACATGTGTTGTGAGAAACCGTAGCTCATTCGTATTTGTCTTGAAAAGATATAGCTCGTTTATACATGTGTTATGAGGCGATGTAGTCATTCGTATGTATGCTGTGAGAAGTTGTACCTCGTTTGTACATGTTTTGTGAGAAACCGTAGCTCATTCTTATGTGTTGTGACAAGTTATAGCTCGTTTTTATATGTGTTATGAGAAGCTGCAGTCATTCGTATGTGGGCTGTAAGAAAATGTAGCTCGTTTGTACATGTGTTGTGAGAAACCGTAGCTCATTCGTATGTGTCGTGAGAAGTTGTAGCTCGTTTATACATGTGTTATGAGAAGCTGTAGTCATTTGTATGTGTGCTGTGAGAAGTTGTAGCTCATTTGTACATGTGCTGTGAGAAGCCTTAGCTCGTTTTTATGTGTCATGAGAAGTCAGAGCTCGGTCATGTGTGTCATGAGAAGTTAGCTCATTTGTACATGTGTTGTGAGAAACCGTAGCTCATTCATATATGTGTTATCAGAAGTTGTAGTTCGTTTATACATGTGTTATGATAAGCTATAAATATTTGTATGTGTGCTGTGAGAAGCTTTACTCATTTGTATGTGTGCTGTGAAAATTTGTAGCTCGATGTTACTTGTGTTGTGAGAAGCCGTAGCTCGTTATTTTGCGTGTCGTGAGAAGACTAAGAAACTGAGTCATGTAAAGAATTTACAATATCTTTTTTTTTTCTTTTTTCTTTTTTTTTAATGGATGAATAATGAAACTGAGCCCGAGTCAAAAAGAAATGTATAATATCATATACTGAATTCGTAAAAACTTTGTATTAAGATCAATACGTTGTACCGGAAGATCCAGGTCTTTGATCGTAAGACGTCTAAAGTGACAAAGGTTGAAAATGATGGAAATTTTATGGGATTTTGGAAATATAAGGACCTGGTGTTCATATGAAATCTGAAAACATAGTAAAAATATTGCTGCATGACTAGGTTGCACTGATAATTTTGATGAGTTAATGGTCATATTATGTAGCTTTGATGGTATTGGAAATTAGTAACAGATTCATATTTTGCAAAATCTTTGTGTTTATGAAATATGGATAAATTTTATAGCGACGTGTTTCAAATATTTAAGAATAATTAAGAAAAGACTAGTTACATATAATTAGAGTTCTGCGAACAAGAGTGTACTAATACAATAAATAACGAAGGTTCGAAGATTGTTGATATGTCAAAATTAGCCAAAAAAAAAAAAATAAAAAAAAAATAAAATAAAATAAAATATCATACAAGCACTATAGACCAGATGTGGTTGCATATTGTTAATATTAATATGGTGAACATGGATTCGTGTCTTCGTGTTTACTTAAGCTCAAGTCTAATCTGGATTCGAAGGTTAGTGCATCAAGTAAATGGAAATCAAGAGGTAAAGAGATCGTTTTAACTATTAATAACACACATGCATACACATCTATATATATATATCTAACACATACAGTATGTATATGTTATCAGAAGGAAGGCTTTACTAATTCACAATTATATAGTCCAAAGGACGTTTACTCTAAATTGATTATTCTTGAATCACAGACAGACATATATATATATATATATATATATATATATATATATATATATATATATATATATATATATATATATATATATATATATATTTATATATATATGTGTGTGTGTGTTTATATATATATATAAATATATATGTATATATATATATATATATACATATATAAACACACACATATATATATATATATATATATATATGATAAATTTTTCACATTTAGACGTGTTTTTCACATTCAAATAAGTCTGGATTTTCTTACCAACTTCGGGATTAGAGCCCAAGGCGGAACCACTCATAGACAATAGCTTTTGACCGGCCTGGAATTGAACCTTGCTCCAGGAAACTTGTAACAACAATGACATACCACTTAGCCACGAAGAAAGATGAAAGTCAATGACATTTCTTTTGTACCTATACATGTTAAATTGATTTTTTTTTCTTTTTTACTTAGAATTGAAATCAACCATCTTCACCATCGTAGCTTATTTGTATGTTTGTACTTTGCATTCGATTACTGATAATCTTTGGACATTTAGACATGTTTTTCAGATTCAAATAAGCCTTATATTTTGATATATTAAAGTCTGGATTCTCTTACTGACCTTGGGATCAGAGGCCCAGGCGGAATCACTCTAAAACAATAGGGTTTGATCGGCCGGGAATTAAACCCTGGTCCAGGAAACTTGTAACAGCGGGGACATATCACCTAGCCACGAAGAGATATAAGTCAATGACAATTCTTCTCTACTTATACCTGTCGAGATCAGGTTTTTTGTACTTGGAATGAAAATCAACCAATCTTCACCAACTTAGCTAATTGGTATGTTTGTACTTGGCATTCGATAAATGATAAATTTTGTATATTTAGACGTGTTTTTCATATTTCAATATGCCATATATTTTGATACATTAATATCTGGCTTCTCTTACCGACCTCGGGATCAGAGCCTAGGCGGAACCTCTCAAAGACAATAGCTTCTTGACCGACCGGGAATCGAACCCTAGTCCAGGAAACTTGTATTTATCTTGTATTAATTCACTTTTATCTTTCTTTGTGGGTATGTGGTATGTCACTGTTCTTTCAAGTTTCCTGCACCAGGGATCCATTCCTGGCCGGTCAGAAGCCACTGTCTTTGAGTGGTTCCGCCTAGGGCTCTGATCCCGTGGTCGGTAAGAGAAGCCAGACATTAATCTGTTGAGATATGACTTATTTGATATATATATATATATATATATATATATATATATATATATATATATATATATATATATATATATATATATATATATATAATTGTATATAAATGAGTACGTATAGCTACTGTATATACATAAATATATACGTATATAGATATATAGATGTAGATGCATAGGTATCAACTCCATCCTTTGATATTGCAGGGAATAAAAAAAATTTACCTTTCAGGCAGCAGTCCTTTTAGAATTGGAAGAGAGAGAGAGAGAGAGAGAGAGAGAGAGAGAGAGAGAGAGAGAGAGAGAGAGAGAGAGAGAGAGAGAGAGAGAGAGAGAGTTTCCACTAATGCATAAAGTTTTTTGTTGAATTACATTGCATTAATTTTTTTTTCCTTTTAAGATCATCTGCCCTATTTGTCCTAATCAAATGTTGCATATTTCCTCTTTATATTGCAACATTCTTACGTCTCAATAATCGAAATTTATTTTGTCATATTCAGCGACATTCTAACGTCACAGTATTGGAACCGTTAGAATAGTTTTCATTTTCTCCTCCTTATTCTATTTCAATTTCCTTTCTTCCTTCTTCTCATTATAGAGTAATTCACTATTATTCTAATCTGTTTTCTTTTTCCTCGCCAGCGCCGACTCCCAGTATACGTCAGCCACCATCAACACGAACGTCATCGTGACTTCGGCGGGAGAAGTGACATGGCTCTCGCACGGCATCTACAGATCCTCCTGTGACATGAACGTGGAGCATTTCCCCTTTGATATCCAGTCGTGCAAGATGAAATGGGCTTCGTGGACCTATGACAGATACCAGGTAAACAGTTTCCCTTCTGGCAGTTCATTATGTCAGTTTTGTAGAAGAGCGATAACAGCCGTATGAGATTTGTAGTACAGCAGATAACAGCTATATTTGTTTTATTGTAAGGCATATAATAGAAATTTGAGTTTTGTAGTACAGCAGAGAACAGCAATATCACGATTGCGTGTAAAACAAATAGTTTCTTTTAAGAGGAATCGTGAAAATAGTGATATGAGCAAAAATAGTCCTCGAAGTGATAGTAATCAAATCTGTCCGATTTGCTAATAGAAAATCCAAGATGGCGGCCATTTTTTTTCAAGATGGTTGGTCCTTTCTGCTTACTTATACTGAGTAAGTAGAGATACTTCTGAATTAAATAGTTTTAGCCCGTAAAGCAAGAAAAATTAGTGGATAAATTTGTTTTTATCAAAACACGGTAATTATTTCATACTTACATAATCAAGTACTTACGATTGCATAAATCTCTTATTTGTTATGCACACTCGTCCGTACATTTGAAAATGTTATTTTATTCAAAATAGATCATTCAAATATCATTATATGCCATAATCTTTTATAATTTTGAGACCATTGTATCAATGTTTTTATTAATTTACAAATATACAGTATATATATATATATATATATATATATATATATATATATATATATATATATATATATATATATATATATATATATATATATATATATATATATATCACCATACGACTTTCTACCCTTTTCCCCCTCTGAAGGAGATGAGTTTATCAGTCCTATGAACTATTATTGACCCCAAAAGACGTTGGTACTAATTTAGAGACAGGTGTATTGGTGGGTAGTAGTTCGAGAGACATCCACAGACCTAGCAAACGTTCATATAATGATATTTGAAAGTATGTATGAAATGCCCTGTGTTCTAACGATATACCTTATAAAAAAGTTATGCAGAACCTTTTGGATGTAACAAATCTTTACGTTTCTCTCTCTGTCTTTCTCTCTGTCAACTACGCGTGTTTATAATGGGGTAAAATATGCAAGGAAGGTCATAAAAAAATTTGAAATATTCAGGTTACCAAAAGCAGAAACTTCCATTTGAAATAATATTGCTCAACTTATAGATCCCTTTGATAACTGACCAATCCAGATGGATGTTTGACATTCCATTAAAATATATCCTTCAGAGTCATTGAATAATCCAACATATCCTCTGCATATTGCCCAGCTCTCCTGTCCTTCTGACAACACTGGATAAACAGCATCCTTCACCCCAGCCTTCTGTATGATTTATTATGACAGCTCATTTTCCTATGATCCTCAGTAACTAACGTCTTAGAGCATTTCCACGGAAGATGATGTGCCTATCTGGAGCAGTATTAGTTGCACGAACAAAACTATAGTCTTCTTTTTCTAGCCAGCTCACTAACATTAAGAGTTTAGTATTTAATCCACTAGGCCTCTCTCTCTCTCTCTCTCTCTCTCTCTCTCTCTCTCTCTCTCTCTCTCTCTCCAAAACTCATGCGTTGCCTTTCTTGGTACTTCCAAAATCTGTCGTTAAAACTTTACTCGCATTTTTTACTCAGAGGGAAGATCTCCGTTTTCTGTAACATAACTCACTTGTCACAACCATTGTATATCTGGCCTCTCTTCTCTGTTACTTTCTGCTTTTAATGCATACAAAATTCTATGGGCTGAATCTTTCCCCTACTGGTTTATTTCTGCTCAAAGTATTTAAAATTTTCCAACTCTTATTTGAAATGAATACTTGGAAAGGGTTGAAGTAAGGTATGTAAATATGATACTTCAAATAGTGTGTACGTGAAATGGAGTCTGGTAAAAGAAATGTAAGGTAACTTAACTTACAGAAACGGGAAAGGGTAGTTGTGTTGGGTAATTTAAATGGAAATGTAGACACCAGCCACCCGTTTAGCTACTACCGCTAGAGAGTTAACGAATCTTTTGACTGTCGACACAGTACTACATTGAACCACTCTCTGATTGCGATTTATTTTTCTTTGCCTACACATACATAGAAACATCGAATAATCTGGCCCATTCTTTACACATTCTCCTCTTTCCTCATACATCTGACAAAACTAAGGTAACTGAAAAATTCTTCTTCCCTCTTGGAGTAGAAGACTCTTTAGTTATGGTAAGCAGCTCTTCTAGAAGGACATTACAAAATCAAATCATTGTTCTCTAGTCTTGGGTTGTGTCATACCCTCTCTACCATGGCCTTCCACTGTCTTGGATTAGAATTCTCTTACTGAAGGGAACACTCAGGCATACTATTTTATCTGTTTGCTTATTTCCTTTCCTCACTGAGCTATTTTCCCTGACGGGGCCCTTGGGCGCATAGCTTCCTGCTTTTCCAACTAGGATTGTAGCTTAGTCAGTAATGATAATGATAATACAATTGGCAAGCGTTAGAAGTGAATATGAATGTAGATTTTTATCCAAAGGTTCCCAGAAAAGGAGTTGTTTGTTTGGAATACGTGAGTTCCAACACAGCATATACATAAGGTTTTGAAAAGGAGAATATGTTAAGAAAATTATTTATTTCAGTACGTATTTTACAAAATACAGTAATTATAGATGGAAGAATTACCTAGCGATAGTAATAACCTTAATTTATCTAAATCTAGAAGGTAATTGTGACTGACAAATCAGGAGTTAAACATTCCAGTGGAATAACTGACTCTTGGTTGTGGTATCCCATGGGAAACGTCCCTGTCTCGCAATCTGTTGGACGGTAGTTCAAGCCCCGATCAAACTCGAAAGTTTCTAGTGGTTTCTGCAAACGTACTGTCTTTGTGAGCTAGGAATGATGAATTTGGAGGAACCTGTAGGCATTGCATGCTAAGTCATCAGCAGCGATTGCCTGGCCCTCCCTGGTCCTAGCTTGATAATAGTAAATAGTTAATATGATTATAAGAAGGGAAATAAGATATAGATGAAAGTAAGATACATGGGGCATAAAAATATTGATTAAAGCAAGAATGATTTATAGTAAGATTTTGATTCATAAACTAAGACAGATGACATAAGAATTGAGATTGTCATTTCTAATTCCAATTTCCCAAATTTTGTCTTTCAAAACGAAGAAAGTAAAAACATTACCTAATCTATATCTACGAATATAAAATGAAACGCTCTTGGGCAAATGAATGTTTATCTTGTTAAATATTAATAGTGTAGTAAACTCGATTAAGCAGGAGTGGCGAAGATAATTATTCAGAATCAACATGAAATAAGACTAATGCTGTCGCTTTTGAAATATAGTCTCCAATTTCCCAAATTTTGTCTTTCAAAACGAAGAAAGTAAAAACATTACCGAATCTATATCTACGATTATAAAATGAAACGCTCTTGGGGAAATTAATTTTTCTTCTTAAAAATTATTAGTGTATCAAACACGAGTAAGCAAGAGTGGGGAAGATGATTATTCAGAATCAATATGAAAATAAACTAATTCTGTTGAACACATCAATGGCCTGTTAAGGAGTAAATCAATTGACTCAAAATTGCTTTCAAAACATAGTCTCTAAAATAGAAACTGGAAGAGAATGTGCAACAAAACAACGTATATTTTATGTGAAGCAAAGTGTAAATTATATACTTTTCTTTCCAACCCAACTTTTTCTCTCTTCGCGGTTGGACCTTATGAAGCAGATGGACGAAGGAGACATGTCCAACTACCAAAGCAACGGAGAATTTGACCTGGTAGAGTTCACATCAATGAAGAACATCACGTATTATTCCTGCTGCCCCGAACCCTACCCAGATATAACCTTCACCATAAAGCTGAGAAGGAGACCCATGTTTTATGTGTTCAATCTCATCTTGCCTTGCGTTCTTATTAATGGCATAGGTGATTTTATCTTATTATAAGAGAAGTAGTTCTTTAAATTTCCCTGAATGCTTGAATTAGGTTTTCATCAAGACGATAAAGCCTGACTGCACATTGTGTATGTTTGTTTGCCTTCTTTTTTATGGGTGTACAAGCATATGCACACAGAGGGCACTGTTTTGGAATGAGAATCCCTTCCCCCACCTAAACCCCCCCCCCCCCCCCCCAACACCATTTTCCTATGGTGTGCAATCAGGAGGAAGAAACGCTTAGCGTCTATAGGGATCAAAGCGAAAAGTATACAGTATACTATATACAGGCACTGTTGAATCATGTCTTCTTTCTGGAAGTAATACTTTGGTAGTAAATGCAACGAAAGAAATAATGTCACGTAAGCTACTGAGATGAAGACCTCGATTACCATAAGTGATGTCAATATGAGAATTGTAATAATGAATAATGAAGGACGATAAGATGGTGTGTCACTCGGAAGAGATGAAGTTTGAATGAATTAGAGTGAAAGAAGTGTTGGAAAGAGAACGCGCCCAAGTTAGGAGTGAATTGTACCAACCGTGTGTCACACAATTGTACATAATTCCTTTTGTATATATTATCCTTGTATCTTCGCTCTTCCCTCGTACTAAAACGAACATGAAAATTCATGTCTGGTTTTCCTCTGTAACATTGTCCCTTTCTCGAACATGTATTTTCCTGTTGCCTTGAGGTTTTGTATATAAAGGAGAGTGTTCTTTAATAATACAACTCAGTTGATTGCATCCTGCCTTTGAGTTCATAACCTTCTCTCGGCTCGTCACAGAATGATGCTAAGTGTTTACGAGGGCTCGATCCGTTGTTGATGAGCCATTGCTGCATGTGTACGAGGCGGCTAATGTTGTGGTAGTATTCTACAGAGGGATTAAAGGTCAGTATATAAAGTATAAAAGGTGTAGGGATCATTGGAAAACACTTAATGCTAAATTAAACACGCACTAACATACAGTACATGTATATATATATATATATATATATATACATATATATATAGGCTATATACATATTTATATGTATGTATGTATATATATGTATATATATATATATATATATGTATATATATATATGCATATATATATATATATATATATACATACATATATATACCAAAGGCACTTCCCCCAATTTTGGGGGGTAGCCGACAACAACAAGAAACAAAACAAAAAAGGGGACCTCTACTCTCTACGTTCCTCCAGCCTAACCTCCCACATTTCCACCACAGATGAAGCTTCATACTGCTGAGTCCCCTACTGCTGCTACCTCCGCGGTCATCTAAGGCACTGGAAGAAGCAGCAGGGCCTACCGGAACTGCGTCACAATCGCTCGCCATTCATTCCTATTTCTAGCACGCTCTCTTGCCTCTCTCACATCTATCCTCCTATCACCCAGAGCTTTCTTCACACCATCCATCCACCCAAACCTTGGCCTTCCTCTTGTACTTCTCCCATCAACTCTTGCATTCATCACCTTCTTTAGCAGACAGCCATTTTCCATTCTCTCAACATGGCCAAACCACCTCAACACATTCATATCCACTCTAGCCGCTAACTCATTTCTTACACCCGTTCTCACCCTCACCACTTCGTTCCTAACCCTATCTACTCGAGATACACCAGCCATACTCCTCAGACACTTCATCTCAAACACATTCAATTTCTGTCTCTCCATCACTTTCATTCCCCACAACTCCGATCCATACATCACAGTTGGTACAATCACTTTCTCATACGGAACTCTCTTTACATTCATGCCCAACCCTCTATTTTTTACTACTCCCTTAACTGCCCCCAACACTTTGCAACCTTCATTCACTCTCTGACGTACATCTGCTTCCACTCCACCATTTGCTGCAACAACAGACCCCAAGTACTTAAACTGATCCACCTCCTCAAGTAACTCTCCATTCAACATGACATTCAACCTTGCACCACCTTCCCTTCTCGTACATCTCATAACCTTACTCTTACCCACATTAACTCTCAACTTCCTTCTCTCACACACCCTTCAAAATTCTGTCACTAGTCGGTCAAGCTTCTCTTCTGTGTCTGCTACAAGTACAGTATCATCCGCAAACAACAACTGATTTACCTCCCA
>NC_090736.1:69135477-69145477 GCF_036898095.1 Palaemon carinicauda
ATGTCTATATCAAATACTTAAGGCCTTTCATTACCATTTGGAATGGACACTGTAATGAGACCTGGATTAAAAAATTCCCTTTAGGCATGTACTATGGAGTGACAATCTGTCTGGTCAGCTTCGCCACGGGGATGTCCGTGCTAACCTTAAACATCCACCACCGAGGAGTTCGGGGGACCGAGGTTCCGCATATCATCAAGAAGATCGTCTTGGGGGGATTGTCCAAGCTGGTCTTCCTGCACTTCGAAACCCCCGTTATGGCACAGGAGGAAAAAAACCTCTTGCTTAATATATGTCAGTCAAAATATTTCATATCATATTTTTAGTTTTGTTACACAGAATATTTATACAGTATATATATATATATATATATATATATATATATTTATATATTTATATATTATATATATATATATATATATATCTTAGACATATGCATACACACACACGCATATATATATGTATATATATACATACAATATATATATATATATATATATACATATATATATATATATGTATATATATATGTATATATATATATATAAATATATATATATATATATATATATGTATATATATATATATATATATATACATATATATATATATATATATATACATATATATATATATCTCAAACATTAAATGCTACAGCACCTGCTGTGTCAACTACATATATACATACATATATATATATATATATATATATATGTGAGTGTTGGTGTGGGTGTGTGTATACGTGGGTGTGTTTATGTCTGTAACAAGAAACATTTACTGTGCCCTACACAGATTTTCTAAAAATAAATCTTATTAACAATAGCAGCATAGTAAGCCTCTGGCAAGTGCATTAACATGAGGAAAAGGCCTTCGGAAATACACCTCCGAGAGAGAGAGAGAGAGAGAGAGAGAGAGAGAGAGAGAGAGAGCAGAGTGCTTAAAAATAAATTCAAAGGTTAGCTTACATTTTTTTCGACAAGTCCAGTATTTAATGCCCACTCAATGATAAATACAAGCATACAGTCCATGTTTGCATGGGCCCATAGATCTACTTGGTAGGACATTAGTAACAATTGCCTGGTCGTCCCTGGTCTTTGGGTGGAGAGAGGACAGGTGAGCAAACATTTTCCTGTCTTTAACCAGTGAAAGAAAAAGGTAAATAAATAATAACAGAAATTAGCATAAATAGTTATGGTAAAAAATATTATGACTACATTATTGTAAGCATAAAAGTTGTGTATACTAATACCCTACTCTGATATTCCAAAAATGCTGAAAAATATAAAAATTCAATTCATGAAGAACAAAGTTGATAATATCGGCTATATTTCCTTTAGAAAAAACACAATATTTTTCCCGGACTGCAAAGATTAATGAACACTTGTGTAGAGTGTTGCTGGTCCAGCTATGTTGGAAAAACCCTGAGAACACCTTGTAGGGAAAAAGCTGTAGACCAAATGGTCGAAGATTGAAAATGAATGGGATTAGAAGGGTGAAATTCAGCGAGGAAATAAAATTGTAGAGAATTTAGACAGAAAGAAAAAATGTTTGCAGTTATGACAAAAGGATGTGGTGTATGTTGATGTATCATCTTGCATTACCAGCAATTAGATTACCATGTTGCGTTTGTTACTCGACAGATTGAATTCCAGGTAAAGTTTGTAACCAGGGGTATCTTACACATGTAATGAAGCAGTAAAAATAGTATGTAATATTAATTTAATAAAAGAGTAAAAGGATGCGTAATGCGTAATATGAACGATATTGAGAATTTTCTTTAAAATATCCATGAGGATAAATGAAAAGATGAAAACTGTGAATAAATAACTGGAAAATACAATGATTGAATATAGGTAGAACAAATTATTCATACGAATTAAAACTATAAAATAAAGCTACTATGGTGATTCACACTTATTCGTGAAATTTTAAAATATTGCGCAGAGAAGCAGAAGATGGACCATTACACGTTGAAGTTTATCGAAGAAACCCACTGCTAAAAGATAAGATATGGGAGGAAGGAGAAGAAATAAACATTTCATTCCATAACAATGAAATAGACCCGAGAGTTATGATTGAAAATATCCCATGAGAGGAGGAAGAAAATTATTTTCTGATTGCATGGAGAATATGAACTCTTGGGTGATAGATCCAATAATTTTTTTAATCATCCCTTAAATATTCCTTCACCAAAATCTTTGATTAAAGGAATGAAATTTTACATAAAAGGATACCACAGAAGAGAAGGAATATAAACATATGTGATAATAAGCTATAATTACCCAGGACGTATTACAATATGCAAGCATACCCAAATACATAAATCTAATCCATACCGAGTAAGATGAAGATCCAATGTCAGAAATTTGTTCCTTAAGAACATACCAAAGAAGACCGTAGGTTGAATGAGACAATGTGTATGGATTGCAAAGTTCCACAAATAATGAGACACTTATGCAAGTATAAAGAAGAGGAGAAAATATACATGATCATAAAAACAAGGCTATTGGAAACTTCCTTGCCGCGCAATCTAGGGAACGGGAGTTCGAGACCTGCCAAAGTTAAATAGTTTCTAGATGTGTTTACAACTTCACCATTCTTGTGACCTAGGGATGGAGTGTTAGAGAGATTCTACATGTTTACTTGCTGTGTCATCACCAGTCATTGCCTGTCCCTCCTAGGTCCTGATTTGGGAGATTGACCTTTCCTTGTCTCTGCCGATCATGATCGATCTTTAAACTGTAAAATAAAGTGCTGCCGTTTGAACACTCATTCAATGATTGAGTAAAAACTACAGAAATATGTGAACGTATGGTAATAAAAATAATGGATGTTGGGAAAAGTTTGCAGATGCTGAAGATACATGGATTTGGGGGAAAAGATTCGGGTGATTATGGCGAGTTTTGAGAGATAAAGTTGGTGAAGGAGAAAGATAAGATAAAAAAAAAGACTTCCAAGTTTGGTGTCAGGAGAAAATTTGACCTCGAAGTAGGAATTTTATGCTTTTTTAGAGCTTATTTATTTATTTATTTATTTATGTATTTATTTATTTATTTATTTATTTATTGAGAGAGAGAGAGAGAGAGAGAGAGAGAGAGAGAGAGAGAGAGAGAGAGAGAGAGAGAGAGAGAGGGGCAGCCGTTTCCAGTCTATTGCAGGACAAAGGCCTCATAGATGCCAATTTATGTTTGGAGTTTTGTAGGAGATTTTCGTCTAATCGTACACAGCAAACCAACCTAGTATGGGTAACACTGACTGGTATAGCTTGGCTGATCAGGACAATACGCAAGCCCTTTTCACCACGTTAAGGTATCCCCGACTCAGAAAGGGATATATATATATATATATATATATATATTTATATATATGTATATATATATATATATATATATATATTGGATTTTGAAGCCATGCATGTCACCTTACATTTACAAAATTAAAGAAGGGGAAAAAAACATGCTAATCTTAATTTGAAAGTTTTGTTATCTCCCACGACATCCTGTTTATTTGTGACAGGACGTGAAGCCTGACCTGACCCCGTGCTTCACCCTGCAGGACCTCAGACCTGAGCCAACAGTTAGGCTAGACTCGATTACAACTGAAAAATTCCACCTTCACGAGATGGACAATATAGAGCACTTCAATGTGTCTCCAAGATTTACTCCAAGGAGAAACGTCCCTTCAAATAACGATGCTCCTTTTAATACGTCATCAGCAGCTGGATAACCTTCAGGTACGATCAGATTACAGGGGAGTTTATAGAGACGACAGACGAAAGGACGCAAGGTTGGAGAAATCGGAGATAGAATTTTAAAATGTTTACTTGAGTGGTAGAAGAAAATCTATTTTTTGGAAACTAGAAATAATCGTAATAACTCCAATCTCTGTTATGACCTTAAGCTTGTAAACGTATTGATCATAATATATGAGTAGTCTTTAAACTCTGTAATCATACCTATAAAACCTATCAAGTCTAAGCACAGTAATGCAGTAAACTGAAATATCTGTTTGTATTTATGCCGGTTGACATAAAGATAACTCCAGTAATTGGTAAATCTTTAAATCCGGCAAGATAAGGGTAACTGTAGTGTCTATGAAATCCTTAAGCTCGGCAGTATAAAGATAATTACATACTTAGCAAAGTCTATCAGCTCGTTAACAACTATAGTCTCGGTTAAGGCTTTAAGCTCTTTAACATGAACATAATAAGAATCTCTGTCAAGTCTTAAAGTTCAGTAACATAAATGCAATAACTGCCATAAAAACTACAATCTCTATCAAGTCTTAAAGCACGGTAACATGAAAGCTACAGGCTCTGTCAAGTCTTAAAGTGAAATAACATGAGAACTATAATTCCTGTCAAGTCTTAAAGTATAGTATCATAAAAACTAAAATCTCTGTCAAGTCTTGAAGCCCGGGGACCTAAAATTACAATCTCTAACAAGTCTTAAAGCTTGGTAACATAAAAACTACGTTCTCTGTTAAGTCTTAAATCTCGTTAGCATAAATACTGCAATCTCTGTCAAGTCTCAAAGCACGGTAACATAAAAGCTATAATTTCTGTCAAGTCTTAAAGAACGGTAACATGAAAACTACAATCTGTGGCAAATCTTAAAGTTAAAGTTCTGTAACATAAAAACAACAATCTCTGGTAAGTCTTAAAGTGCGGTAACATGAATACTATAATCTCTATAAA
This sequence comes from Palaemon carinicauda, assembly GCF_036898095.1. Taxonomy (NCBI): domain Eukaryota; kingdom Metazoa; phylum Arthropoda; class Malacostraca; order Decapoda; family Palaemonidae; genus Palaemon; species Palaemon carinicauda. The sequence continues at coordinate 69,140,174 of NC_090736.1, forward strand.
GTCTTAAAGCTCGGTAACATACAAACTAATATCTCTGTCAACTCTTAAAGCTCGGTAACATAAATACTATAATCACTGTCAAGTCTTAAAGTGCACTGACATAAAACCCATTAAGCTCGGTAAGAAATAAACGATAATCTCTGTAAAGTCTTAAAACTCTGTTAAATAAATACTACAATCTCTGTCTAGTCTTAATGTTCGATAACATAAAACCTACTATCTCTGTCAAATCTTATAGCTCGATAACATAAAAACTAAAATCTCTATCAAGTCTTGAAGTCCGGTAACCTAAAAATTACAATCTCTGTCAAGTGTTAAAGCTTGGTAACATAAAAACCACGATCTTTGTTAAGTCTTAAAGTGCAGTAACATGAAAACCACAATCTCTGTCAAGTCTGAAAGTGCGGTAACAAAAACTACTGTCTCTATAAGTCTCTTTAAGTTTAGCAACATAAATTGCCTATATCCCCAACCTCGTAAGTCCTTATGAATAGTGCTGTGGTACCATAGCAAAAAAGTCTGGGACTCACAATCTTTGGGGTCTGAGTTCGTGCCCCGCTCACACCTTGATAGTTTTCATTGACGTCCACAACCTTATCATCCTTGTGAACTGATATTTGGGGGAATTGAAGGACTAGAAAGGTCTGCGGGTGCATCTGCAGCCATTATTTGGTCTAAGATATTGTGCAAAGACAAATAAACCATTCCCTGACCTCTGCCACTAACTTATGACTTTTAACCATCCCTCTTTCAATTTAAAGATATCTCTACGGCCTTCATCCTCGGAATCATAAAGATAACTATGATATCTTTTAAGCCTCTTAAGCATGGTGACGGATATCTACAATAAGGGTTTAAAGGCCTCTCATGAATGGCAGAGGAAGGAACAGTGATGATGCCCTAACTAGCTGGACAATGCCCTAGAGACTGATCATATATCCATATGATCAGCGCCCAATCCCCCTCTCCACCCAAACTATGCCAGGGTGGCCAGGCAATGGCTGCTGATGACTCAACATGTCGACCTAAAGGCTCCTCAAGCCCACTGTGACGGCCGAGAAAAGGTTATGAACTCAAAGGCAGTGTGAAAGCAACTGAGTTAATTTATTATAGAAAACTCTCCTTTATATACAAAACCTCAAGGCAACAGGAAATTACATGTTCGAGAAACAGACAATGTTACATAGGAAAATCATAGACATGTTTATTTTGGTTCTTTTTAGTGTGAGGGAAGAGCGAAGATACAAGCATAATATATAAAAATGAATTATGTACGATCGTGTGACACACGGTTGGTACATGGCTCCCCCCCTAAAAATGACATACTCTACATGTTAAATAGGGCGCCCTGATCTAGAGAGGCGAACTGTAGGCAGGTCATCTGGCAGAAAATAAGCAGGTTTTAGACGATCAATGGAGACCCAGTCTTCTTTGCCACGAATGTTTAGTAGGAATGCTTTCGAACTGCAGCGGATCACAAGGAAAGGGCCCGTGTAAGGGGGCGTTAGCGGTGGCTTGGTAGTGTCGTTGCGCAGGAAGACGTGCGTTGCAGAGTGCAAGTCTGTTGATATATGATGATTCGCTTGGGGCTTGTAAGTCTGGCGGCATGGAGTAAATTTTCTCACGACGTGACGTATGCGCTGGAGATTGTTGGAGGGTGTTGTAGAAGGAAAAAATTCGGCAGGGACGACCAACGGGTCGCCATACACCATTTCAGCTGCCGAGACGTCGAGGGCGTCTTTAGGAGTGGTCCTTAGTCCCAGGAGGACCCAGGGAAGCTGATTAAACCAGTTGGAATCCTTGCAGCGGGACATCAAAGCTGCTTTGCGGGTGCGATGAAAACGTTCAACCATTCCATTGGCAGCGGGGTTGTAGGCCGTTGTCTGATGTGGGGTGATGCCCAGGAGATTCGCTAATGAGGTCCACAATTGAGAGGTGAAAGTGGTTCCCCTGTCGGAAGTAATATGCTCAGGGACACCAAATCTTGCAATCCATCCAGAGAGTAAGGCAGATGTACATAAGGCGGATGTTGCAGTTTCCATGGGAATGGCTTCAGGCCAACGAGGGGAGCAGTCGATGATGGTAAACAGGTAACGATGTCCTTGTGATGTGGGTAGGGGGCCTAAAACGTCGACGTGAATGTGTGCGAAACGGCGCTGAGGTTGAGGAAAAGTGCCCACTCCGGAATCCGTGTGTTGATGTACTTTGGAAGTTTGGCAAGAAGTACAGGCGCGGACCCAATCCTTAGCATCTTTAGAAATGCTGTGCCAAATGAACTTTGTCTTCAGCAGCTGTGCAGTAGAACGGCACGAGGGATGTGAAAGGCCGTGAATGAAATCAAACACCTGCCGTCGCATGGGAGCAGGAATCCAAGGTCGCGGTCTACCAGTACTGACGTCACAGAGGAGGGTGGTGTTGGAGTCTTTGAGGGGGAAGTCTTCCCAACGGAGGGACGTGCAGGATGTCCTACATGCTTGGTAATCTGGATCCTGTCGTTGGGCTTCAGCCAGGGCGTTATAATCCAATCCCAGTTGAACGGCAGCCAACGTGTTTCTTGACAGGGCATCGGCAACGGGATTCATTTTCCCAGGGACGTATTGAAGGGTGCAATTGTATTCAGCCACGGTGGAGAGATGTCGGCGTTGCCGGGCGGACCAGGCATCAGACTGTCGAGTAAAGGCGTGCACCAGAGGCATGTGGTCTGTGGGAATGACGAAGGGCGTACCTTCTAAGAAATGGCGAAAGTGACGGACAGCCAAGTGCACCGCCAGCAATTCTCGATCGAAGGTAGAATAACCCGATTCTGCCTTGGACAGTTTTTTGCTGAAGTAGGCAAATGGGCGGGGCGAGACGTTGACCACCTGCTCGAGTACTGCAGCAATAGTGACGTCGCTGGCATCGGTGGAGAGAAGGAGAGGGGCATATGGGATGAGAAAAGTGAGAGCCGCAGCAGTTGATAGGGCCTTCTTTGCATTGCAGAAGGCTGCTTCTTGAAGAGGACCCCACTTCAGGTCCTTTGGCTTTCCCTTGAGGGAGGTGTAGAGGGGAGCAAGAGTGGCGGCAATGGCTGGCAGAAAACGGTGATAATAGTTGATCATGCCCAAGAATTCCTGCAGAGCTTTGACGGTCGAGGGCACAGGGAACTTCTGAATGGCTGCTACCTTCTCAGGGAGGGGGTGGACTCCTTCATAAGTGATGCGGTGCCCTCAGAACGACACTTTGTTGGCGCCAAAGGTACACTTGTCGTACCGGACTACAAGGCCGTTTTGTTGCAGGCGGTCGAGCACGATGCGCAGGTGACGGAGGTGCTCCTCTTTTGAGGAGGAGACCACAAGTATGTCGTCCACATAACATACACAGAAAGGGAGGTCCCCTAAGATGCCATCCATGAGACGTTGAAACGTGGCCCCAGCATTACGAAGGCCAAAACAGGAGTAATTGAAGGTGTATATACCAAACGGAGTGGTGATGGCAGTCTTGGGGATGTCTTCTGCGATCATAGGTACCTGATAATACCCCTTCAGGACGTTGAGCATAGAGAAAACCTTTGCTTTGTGTAGGTAGGAGGTCACGTCGGCAATGTTTGGGAGGGGGTAGTGATCCGGTTCTGTTTGCATGTTCAGGCGCCTGTAATCCCCGCACGGACGGAGGGAGCCGTCTCTCTTCAGAACGATGTGTAAGGGTGACGACCATGGGCAGGAGGCCTTTGGCAAAGGCCCATTTCCTCCATTTTTCCGAACGTCTGTTTGGCGGCGGCCAATCGTTCCGTTGCCAGACGTCTGAATTTTGCGAAGACTGGGGGTCCCGTCGTCTTGATATGGTGATAAATACCGTGCTTGGCAGGAACCGTGGGCGTTTGGCGAAGTTCTGGACGGAAAACTTCCGGGTACGACGTAAGGAGGTGGGCGTAGGCATCCGTGGGTGCGCTAATTTGGAGAGTGAGGTTAGAGGGGGCGGGTTGAAAAGGTGTCGACAAGTACGAGTCTGCGTTGACCAATCGTCGGTGGGCGACATCGACCAGAAGGTGGAAATGACAAAGGAAATCCGCACCGAGGATGGCAATGTCGTCAGCAACGAGAAACTTCCAATTGAATTTACCGTTTCCGAACAATAATGTGAGGTTCTCGTAATCGTAGGTGGGTATCGCAGATCCGATGGCAGCTACCAAGCTGACGTTGGCAGATGTAGACAGACTACATCGTGTCTTGAAGAGTTTCCTTGGCAAAAGAGAACGACAAGCTCCCGTGTCTACCAAAAATCGCACTCATGCTCCTACATCATGTAAAATGAAAAGATTAGAAACACGGGAGGCCACCGCCACGAGCGATGGCCTACTCACATGTTTTTTGGCCACTGACAATCTCGGCACATTTCTTCCTCAGTTGCCCCGAATCTGAAGTAGTAGTAGCAAAACTGCGGCGGATGGGAGGTAGTAAGTGGCTGTAGAAGTCGTTTGTTGGGGCACGAGCGATTGGTGGGTGGTGGGCAGCTTTGTCGCTGCTTTGGCACATCACGGTGTAGGCGTGTATGTCCTATTGCATTCATGTCAGCTTCGGTTGACGTTGAATAGGCATCCTCTTTGTCAGGGGTGGAGGCGTTGATGGAGGTCTTGAAGTGGCTGTCCATAAGGGCGTCGGCTTTGGTCATCAAGTCCTTTATGGATAAACTATCGACAGCGGGTATGGCAGCGCGTAAAGGTCCGGGTAAACGGCGTATCCAAAGGGCACAAAGTAGGTTCACCTCACGAGGAGAGCCGTCTGCTGCAGGTTGAAGGCGAGCGATACTGGTCATTTCCCTGAGGGCAAGCGAAGCCCTTTGGTCCCCCAACGGTTGTTGCGAGAGCTGAAAAAACTTTGCTACACGGGCGGCTGGCGACGGCGAGTACTGCTGCAGAGGGCGTCATACGCTATTGGGGTGTCTCCTTGTTCACAAAGCCAGTCGGATATTTCCTGGAAGGTGTCCTCGGGTATCGCCGCGAGAACATAATCTGCTTTGGTGGTTGAGCGCGTAACGCCCTTGATGCGAAATCGGACTTCTGCGCGCTGAAACCAAGCAAAACGCCTCTCCGCTGGCGAACGGTGAAAGTTTCAACGGGGCAGCCGCAGTGCCAACTTCTGTAGAGTCTGTCATAGCACCAACGATGGAGGGGCGAAGGGGGTGGGGGTGGAAGGCGGCGAGAGCGAGTCGACTTCCGGGTGCACCAATGTGACGGCCGAGAGAAGGTTGTGAACTCAAAGGCAGTGTGAAAGCAACTGAGTTAATTTATTATATAACACTCTCTTTTATATACAAAACCTCAAGGCA
>NC_090736.1:69150477-69172977 GCF_036898095.1 Palaemon carinicauda
CCAGATCTATATTCAGGGGATGGAATTGATGCAAAGAGAGTAGCATCATCTGCATATGCAACAAGCTTGTTTTCTAGGCCAAACCACATGTCATGTGTATATAGTATGAAAAGTAATGGGCCAAGAACACTACCCTGTGGAACACCGGATATCACATTCCTATAATCACTATGGTGCCCATCAACAACAACTCTTTGAGATCTATTACTTAAAAAAATCAATAATAATGCGAAGAAACGACCCACCCACTCCCAACTGTTTCAGTTTGAAAACAAGGGTCTCATGATTAACACGGTCAAAGGCAGCACTAAAATCAAGGCCAATCATACGAACTTTCTGACCACAATCAAGGGATTTTTGTACGGCATTGGAGATTGTAAGAAGAGCATCACATGCTCCAAGGCCTTTACGAAAACCAAATTGCAAACTAGGAAACAGATGATTACCTTCAGCAAACTTATTAAGACGTTTTGCCAGAAGACGTTCAAAAACTTTAGATAATATATGAGTTATGGAAATTGGGCGGTAATCAGTTGGACTTGAGCTACCACAAACATATTTACATAGAGGAGTAACATTACCAATTCTCCAACAAGTGCTAAAAGCTCCTCTTCTTGCTAACTTGCACAAAATAACAGATAACTTTGGAGCTAAGAAATCTGCTGTCTTTATAAAAAAACAAAGGAAAAATACCATTCGGGTCTACACCTCCATAAGCATCAAGGTCCACCAACAGAGCTTTAATCTCACGAGATCGAAAAGCTAAATTGGTTAGTTTAGCCTCAGGAAAACAGGAATGAGGAAGTTCAAGTTTTTCATTACTCTGTTTACTGTCAAAAACATCAGCCAAAAGGTTTGCCTTTTCCTTTGGACAGTGAGTGACTGAGCCATCTGGTTTAAATAGAGGAGGAACTGTTGCATCTACACCAAAGAGTGCAGATTTAAGGGTAGACCACCATTTATGTTCCTGAGTTGCACAAGAAAGTGTTTCTTTTATGGTTAAATTGTACTCCTTTTCAGTTGAGGCATAAACTCTCTGAGCAAAAGCTCGAAGCTGAGTATAGTTGTTCCAGGTCAAGTCTGATCTGTTACCCTTCCAAAGGTGATAGGCCTTCTGCGTCTCCAAATAAGCACGTCTACAATCATCATTGAACCACGGTTTGTCCTTCACTCTGTACCTTAGCACATGAGAAGGGATACGCCTATCAATTATGTTGACTAGATTCTCATTCAAAGGGACAACAGGATCTACACTATTATATAATTGTGACCAATTCAAGCACAATAGATCATGCAAAATCCCATTCCAGTCTGCTTGGGATTTCATATAAATTTTACAAGAATATGAAATATCAGGGACAGGCTGCTCAGTCTTCACTATTAATGAAATCAAGGCATGATCAGATGTCCCGACTGGAGAACCAACCTTACTAGTTATAACGCCAGGGGAGTCAGTGTATACGAGGTCCAAGCAATTACCAGACCTGTGAGTAGCTTCATTTATGATTTGCTCACAGCCTGATTCAGAGGCAGAGTCTAAAGCTCTTAAGCCATGGCGATCGGTAGGAGAGATAGAACTTAACCACTCCCTATGGTGAGCATTAAAATCACCAACAAAGACAAAAGAAGCCTTTCTATCATCTTCTTGTATCTTAGCCATAATGGTAAGAAGACAATCGAAGATAGAATCATCCATGTCTGGATTCCGGTAGATCGAACACAAATAAAAGTTGTTATGCCTGCCACAAACTTTTATCACCTGAATCTCATGGCATCCACATTGATAGCAGGACTTATGAGAAGCAGGGTACTCGTTCCTAATATACACCGCCATTCCCCTGGCCCTAGGGATGGCATCACGTTTCAACATTATTGGCTTCTTAAAACCAGTTATAAGGAGCTCAGATGAGTGCCTCATATTAGAAACCAAAGTTTCTGAGCACAAAAGAATATCATACTGTCTGGACGCAACTGTAAGGTCTTGGATATCTGCATGAAGACCACGAATATTGCAATACAGAAGCCAACATTGACGAAATCTAGGACGTACTGGTCCCGGATTTCGCTCAATGTCTCCAGACAGCATAAGAATTAATAGAAATAAAAAAGAGACATCATACTTAAAAACTAGATTAACAAGAGTTATAAAAAAACAATATGTACAGAATTATAAATAAAGTGATTGATGATACCCATAGACTATAGTAAAAAATCAGAAAACTGGTTAACATGGAGGAGCCGATACACCATGCAAGGCTAAATACCCTCCAGGATAGCCACTTCAACTGAAGGGAGGACAGAAAGGATGGTTTTGAGAAGAAAAAGAGTCAGAAAAAGGAAAAGACAACCTCTTGATAAACCACCAGGCATCCATGGCCCTTCTATTAAGCCTGCCCAACACACCATTTCAAAAAAACAAGAGGAAGAAAAAAAAATAATAATAAGATAGAATAGTGTGCCTGAGTGTACCCTCAAGCAAGAGAACTCTAACCCAAGACAGTGGAAGACCATGGTACAGAGGCTTTGGCACTACCCAAGACTAGAGAACAATGGTTTAATTTTGGAGTGTCCTTCTCCTAGAAGAGCAGCTTACCATAGCTAAAGAGTCTCTTCTACCCTTACCAAGAGGAAAGTACATTGAACAAATTGCAGTACAGTAATTAACCCCTTGAGTGAAGAAGTGTTAAGTATCTCATTGTTGTCAGGTGTATGAGGAAAGACGAGAATATGTAAAGAATAAGCCAGACTATTCTGTGTAAGTGTAGGCAAAGAAAAATGAGCCGTGACCAGAGAGAGGGATCTGTGTGTGTGTGTGCGTGTGTGTTTACGTGCGTGCGTGTGTGTGCATCATCTTCTTTCTTTGGAAATGATAGTGTGGTACATTACTTGATCACGTTCGCTCCTGGTCTACCGCCCACTAATCCACTCAGCTGTAACTGGATGTGGGTCAGGAAAAAGGTCATTAGACTAGCAACCTTATCCCTAAGATTTTGTATACAAACCGGTGGCTTATACCCTTAATGCACTACCAACTCGAAAGTTGAAGAGGCATATTAAGGAAAAAGAAATAAAAGAACAAGTTCTATAATGTATGAGTGTTTGTGCGTTCGCGTCTGTTCATGTATTTGTGCATGCTTCTGTATTTCAGCTTTTTATCAATACGAACCTTAATGATAATTAAACCTTGGCATAAAAAAATTCAAGAAATTATCAAGATCAAAATTTCCAAGTTGTAGAGAAGGTTTTCATGTTGAACAGGCTGACATAAATCTCTTTTTGCAGTATATTTATGAAAGATCTATTTTAATGTTGTTACTGTTCTTAAAATGTGTTATTTTAAGTGTTCATTTATTCACTAGCAGTTTATTTATTTCCTTATTTCCTTTACTCACTAGCAATTTTTTCCTGTTGAAGCCCTTGGGCTTATAGCATCCCACTTTTCCAATTTGGGTTGTAGCTTGGCTAGTAATAATAACGATAATAATCACATTTTACGTTTCATACTTATCTGACTGATATTCCAAGTTACACATTATTTTCAATCCCTAACCCAAACTAGAATGTTTTCCATCCACTGTTGACTGGTGGCGCTGGTGTGCGACAGGTTCCTCTTTGGTTGCTTCCTACTGTGACGGGCCGAGAGAAGGTTGTGTACTTTAAATACAAAACCTCATGGCAACAGGAAATTGCATGTTCGAGAAACAGACAATGTTACATAGGAGAAATGCAGACATGTTTATTCTGGTTCTTTTTAGTGCGAGGGAAGAGCGAAGATACAAGCATAATATATACAAAATGAATTATGTACGATCGTGTGACACACAGTTGGGACATGGCTCCCCCCCTAAAAATGACATACTCTACATGTTAAATAGGGCGCCCTGATCTAGAGAGGCGAACTGTAGGCGGGTCATCTGGCAGAAGATGAGCAGGTTTGAGACGATCAATGGAGACCCAGTCTTCTTTGCCACGAATATTTAGTAGGAATGCTTTCGGACTGCGGCGGATCACAAGGAAAGGGCCCGTGTAAGGGGGCGTTAGCGGTGGCTTGCTAGTGTCGTTGCGCAGGAAGACGTGCGTTGCAGAGTGCAAGTCTGTTGGTATGTGATGCTTCACTGGGGGCTTGTAAGTCTGGTGGCATGGAGTAAATTTTCTCACGACGTGATGTATGCGCTGGCGATTGTCGGAGGATGTTGTAGAAGGAAAAAATTCGGCAGGGGCGACCAACGGGTCGCCATACACCATTTCAGCTGCCGAGACGTCGAGGGCGTCTTTAGGAGTGGTCCTTAGTCACAGGAGGACCCAGGGAAGCTGAGTAAACCAGTTGGAATCCTTGTAGCGGGACATCAAAGCTGCTTTGCGGGTGCGATGAAAACGTTCAACCATTCCATTGGCAGCGGGGTTGTAGGCCGTTGTCTGATGTAGGGTGATGCTCAGGAGATTCGCTAATGATGTCCACAATTGAGAGGTGAAAGTGGTTCCCCTGTTAGAAGTAATATGCTCAGGGATACCAAATCTTGCAATCAATCCAGAGAATAAGGCAGATGTACATGAGGCGGACGTTGCAGTTTCCATGGGAATGGCTTCAGGCCAACGAGTGAAGCGGTCGATGACGGTAAACAGGTAACGATGTCCTTGTGATGTGGGTAGGGGGCCTACAACGTCGACGTGAATGTGTGCAAAATGACGCTGAGGTTGAGGAAAGGTGCCCACTCCGGAATCCGTGTGTTGATGTACTTTGGAAGTTTGGCAAGAAGTACAAGCGCGGACGCAATCCTTAGCATCCTTAGAAATGCTGTGCCAAATGAACTTTGCCTTCAGCAGCTGTGCAGTAGAACGGCACGAGGGATGTGAATGGCCGTGAATGAAATCAAACACCTGCCGTTGCATGGGAGCAGGAATCCAATGTCACGGTCTACCAGTACTGACATCACAGAGGAGGGTGGTGTTGGAGTCTTTGAGGGGGAAGTCTTCCCAACGGAGGGACGTGCAGGATGTCCTACATGCTTGATACTCTGGATCCTGCCGTTGGGCTTCAGCCAGGGCGTTATAATTCAATCCCAGTTGAACGGCAGCCAACGTGTTTCTTGATAGGGCATCGGCAACGGGATTCATTTTCCCAGGGACGTATTGAAGAGTGCAATTGTATTCAGCCACGGTGGAGAGATGTCGGCGTTGCCGGGCGGACCAGGCATCAGACTGTCGGGTAAAGGCGTGCACCAGAGGCATGTGGTCTGTGGGAATGACGAAGGGCGTACCTTCTAAGAAATGGCGAAAGTGACGGACAGCCAAGTGCGCCACCAGCAATTCTCGATCGAAAGTAGAATAACCCGATTCTGCCTTGGACAGTTTTCTGCTGAAGAAGGCCAATGGGCGGGGCGAGCCATTGACCACCTGTACTGCACCAATGGCAACGTCGCTGGCATCGGTGGAGAGAAGGAGAGGGGTATGTGGGATAGGAAAAGTGAGAGCCGCAGCAGTTGATAGGGCCTTATTTACATTGCAGAAGGATGCTCCTTGAAGGGGATCCTGTTGTCCCTGCTCAATAAATTTTATTTTTCATAAATTGTGGGTTATTTTATTTATATATATATATATATATATATATATATATATATATATATATATATATATATATATATATATATATATATATATATGTGTGTGTGTGTGTGTGTGTGTGTGTGTGTGATACTGCCACATACACCTATGCGATAAATTGAATGGGAGGTGACAAATTAAACTAGTAGGTTCTTTAAAATCTTGTATACTGAAGATAAACGGACATAAATGTGACAGCAGCTGGAAGTAGGTCCATGCTTGTTACTACAGTGACCACTGAACATCGACTAACTACTATATGCACATGGTGGAAAGAAAAGCAGTGTTGACACATATAATTACATTGTTGCCACGATGCATAATGAAAAAGTGGTCTTACAGTACGTTTAATGGGAAAAGATAAATGGAAATAAATATAATTTTTCTACAAAATAATAATAAAGCAAATGTACATTAATATTCATAAACTGTACGTAATGTAAATAATATACAGCATAATATTAGATATCTATACACCTCCCTCCCACTTTACGCTCGTAGCAGTGTCTCGAGCGGAACATTTATTTCTCTGAGCTAGTTGAGGTGAATGACTAGGGACATTGGAGGTTTCGGATGATGGCTCTCTTTCCTGGCCAGAGCAAGGGGCCACAGGGTCTTGGGGAGAGGTGTCATCACTTATATTAGCCACTGGGCGTAAATGTCGTCGGTTTCGAAACCATACACGACCACTTGGAAGGCGTACTTCATACTTTCTGGACATTCCGCAGCCCATCACAATACCAATCTTGTCCCATCTAAGTGTCGATGCGTCCTGTATCCTGACTCATTGGCTGATGGTGAGCTTGGGTAGATGGCGGGCAAGAGAGTTGTAAACGCTCATGGCCTGGTCGGTTTGGGCAACAGTGCGGCGGTCGTAATCTTCGGTCTTATTTTGCCACTCCTCTTTGAATGATCTTGGGTGGGCAAGAACACAAGTGCGGAGAGGATGGCCATAGAGAATCTGCGCAGGGGAACGTCCAGCAGGGTTCGGTATATTCCGAAGCTCCATCAGTCCTCTATCAAAGGCTTCACAATCTATGTTCCCGGATGTGGCAGTCTTGAGGATAAGGTGTTTAACAGCTTTCACGGCAGCATCTGCGTGTCCATTAGACTGAGGGTAATGTGGAGAAGTGATGATGTGATGAACTCCCCAGTGGTCAGCAAATTGCTTGAAGTCGTGGTTGGAAAATGGGGGTCCTCCATCATTTCGTAAGCGGAGTGGATCACCAATCTCGCGGAAGAAAACACAGAACATTCTTGTAACTCTGGCTGCAGTTGTGTCACGTCCACAGGGAACAACCATAGGCTAGCCTGAAAGTCTATCAGCAATAACAAGGAAGTATTTTCCTGCTAAGTGGAAGAAGTCAGCTGATACACTTTTAAAGGGCCGGGATGGGTGGTCGTCGCACATGTAGAGTTCCTGTTGCTGACTAGGGAGAAGCTGTTGGCAGGCCTCACAGCTTGCTACTTTACTCTTAATATCTGTATTGATGCATGGACAGAATACTGTCTGCATTGCCCGACATCAAGTAGGTTCAGTCCCTCGGTGGCTATCGTGGAGTCGATCCAAGGTGCTTTGACGGAGGGCTGCAGGGATGACGATCCGGGGTCCATACAATACCAACTCTCCATCCGCGTAAAGGTTGTCCTGCAGCTTCCAATACGGGAGGGCAGAAGCGTGGAGATCAGAGCAGTTGGTGGGAAAGCCGTTGGATACGTAGTGAACGAGACGATTGTAATCTTGAACCTGAGATGCGGCCGTGCAGATTTCTTGTAGAGACCTATCCTCTTTGATGATGGGTCCTGTTGCCTGGTCGTCAGTAGAAGTGGCAGTGCTGGCAGCGATACGCCTGACATGTGCAGACGAAGTAGTGCATTCTTCTTCATATTCAAGTGTGGGGCGACTGGTTGGGGAACGAAACATGGCGTCTGGTATGCAAAGTTGTTTCCCTACATGCCATACTGCAGTGAAGATGTAGGGGGCCACTTTCATCTTGAGGCTTTGAAGGCGTGGATTCTCAATAGCATCCAAAGTGTAGTGATTGAGAATCGGTATCAAGGGACGATGATCAGTGAAATGCTGAAGTCCAGACAAGTATAGGCGGCACTTAGCTATAGCCCAAGTGACTGCAAGTAGCTCCAGCTCTATGGTGGCATAACAAGTCTCTGTATCCGTAAGGAAACGAGAGCCACACTGGATAAGACGCATCTGACCTCGGCCGTTATCTTGAAGTAGGGCACAACCGAGAAAATATAGGCGTGAGGCATCTGTTTGTAGAACTAAAGACGAGGCAGAATTGAAGGGTGCTAGGACAGGCGGTGAAGTCAGAGCTATCTTGACTTTCTTAAATGCTCGCTCATGGTCGGGCATCCAGACGAATGAGTGTTTGGGGCTTATAAGTGGGCGTAGGGGCTGTGCTGCTGCTGCGATGTCTGGAGTGAAGCGGCCAAGTTGATTGACAAGACCCAAAAACAACCTGACATCTGTGACATTGGATGGTGTAGGAAAGTCACATACAGCTGATACCTTGTCAGGGTCTGCTGCAATACCATCAGATGATAAGACGTAACCGCAAAAGTTAAATATAGGGGCGGCTTTAGTGAACTTGTCCTTGTTGAGGGTGATGCCATATTGACGGCATCTAGTCAACAACTGGTGTACGTGTTGTAGGTGGGAAGGGAGATCCTCGTCGGAAAGGAGGATGTCATCTAGAACCTTCACTCAGTTGGGAACACCTTGTAGTGCCATATCTCCACCGAGGCAGTATGCATCACCTGTTGCTGAAAATCCGATTGGGCCGCAGCAGTGCTGGAATCTTCCGTACAGAGCTATAAATGAAGTCAGGTGGCGGTCCTCTTCTGCCAACTCCATTTGCCATTAGCCATGCAGGGCATCCGCTGTGGTGAAGTACTTCACAGTAGGAGAGATGTTGCGGACAGCATCATGGGGTGTTGGTGATGGGTGTGTAGGGCGGGCTACCTGAGAATTTAGATGGGTGTGATCCACAGTGATGCGCACACCTTTGTCCTTGGGTACCAAGAACATAGGATGGCACAATTCAGAGGGTTTGTTGCCTGCTGGTCTTATGATTCCTTGTTGCACTAAGGAGTCAAGTGCTTCTTTCACTTGATCTCTGAGAGCAAATGGAATGGGCCTGGGCGTATGGACAGCGAAGGGTGTAGCGCCAGGTTTCAGGTGAATCCTCATTGGAGGTCCTGCCATTTTCTTTAGTGGCTGGGTTTGTAGATCCTTCTTATATATGAGGACGTCGCTGAAGTGCCGAAGAAAATATTCCTTAATAGCTGCGGATGACGTCATGGCAGTGGCAGGATACTGAGGGCATCTGTTGACATGTGTTACTTCAAGGATAGGCTTCGGGAAGTCCGGTGACACTATGACAAGGGCTTGGCAATGTTCACGGGAGAGGAGGGGAGTCTGGATATCCTCACAAACATGTATGGTTTCTGAGCAAGACTTGTTGCCAAGACGAAGTTTTGCCTGGAAGTATCCTACAGCTGGTGTCATGGGGAATCCATCTGCTGTCACGGCATCTGTTGTGGGTGGAGGTTCAAGGCTGGTCCAAGGTATGCAGAGTGCATCCAAATGTATGGTGCCAATCACTGTGATGTCTGCTCCTGTATCGGGGATTAGCTGGATATGTGATGATATATCGCCAAATGACAGAGAGACAGTGACTGGTGTGGGGGACTCGCTACCCGAGTTATCACCCACGAAATGGCAGCTGGTGTTTGACTTAGTAGTAGGAGGTGAAGCTGTATACCCAGTATAACCTTTCTTGGTAGACATGCACATCTTCTCAAAATGTCCCTGTTTCTTGCAGCTATTGCACTGAGCTTCCTTAGCAGGGCATTTCTGTGTGCAGGACCAATGACCTGTTCGTCATCAGTTATTGCATGATGCACCAGTGGCTGGGTATTGTCCGGAATCGTGTTTGCGAAAGCAATATTGACAAGGGTCACTGTTATGAGACTGGTGAGAATGTTGATCAGGAGATCGATGAGAAGTCCTCTTCTGTAGACGCTGGTTCTTCTTGCATGTAGATACTGCGCTGAATTAGCTAGGGGAAGATTCAATAGCTGATGCAGTTGCACATGTAGATTCGTAGGAGCGGCAGCATGTCACAAACTCTACGAGGGTAGATGACGGTTGGAGAGGGATAAGGCGTTGTATTAACTCTTCGTCTCTCACACCCCTCAAAATTACCATCTGCAATTCCCGTTCAGTGCAAGAGGTGGGGTTGCCAGTGCATAAGTCCACTTCATCAGCGAGATCCTTGAGGCATGCGTAATAGAATAGTTTGCAAATGATTCTCCGACGGCCTGTTTACAGGACAACAATTCCCTGCGTTGTAAGGCTTCATTTTTAAGGCTGCGAAAGTACTTCTGCAGTGTATCCAACACCTCTGTAAGGGAAAGTGATGTGTTGGAGGGATGCCCAGTGTATGCGTAGGCAGGTGCTGGACATACAGGGAGATGCAGGTTCTCAGGTGAATCAGCTGGGAAGTTTGATGTAATCTATCGAGTCCAACTAATGCTACATAATCCTCAAAACCGAGTCTCCATTGGCGAAACGCTTGATACGTTGCATCTTGTTGCAAGAGAGGTGGGGTATGGACCTTAGGCTTACTAGAAGTTGTAGGTGTATGCACTGAGAAGCCAGGGGATGGGGGAACAGGTGTAACAGGAGGTGCAATTATGGGGTTAGGTTGCTGGGGTTGTGATGCCGCAACCTGTCCTGATAGCAAGGAGAAAAGGGACATGAACCGCAGATGGTCATCCTGTCTTGATTGCTCCATCTGTAGTCTAATGGTCTATTCCTCTTGTCGTCACTGGTCTTGTTCTTGCATGCTGGAAGTTTGCAGAAAATGGATGAGATGAAGTATATTATTATTGTGGTCTCCTGACCTATTAAGAGTCAGGGGAGGAGGGAGAGCGGTGCTGGTATCTTCCTCAGCAGTGGGGAGGTGCCCATGTACTTCGTCTCTCATCAGACCCTCTGCCCGTTTGATCCTCTGCCTGATACTCTGTCTGGTCCATTAAATCAATTAGCTGTTCCTCTTGCTGAGCCATATTGAGTTTCGTGTCGTAAGAGAGCTTGAAATCTGTAGAGAGCCAGAAAAATATCCAAATCGCTGTATATGAGCGAAAGAAAGCACTTTGGATAGTTGAAAATTACAATGTTTGTCAGTGAGCTTATGAAATAAGCGGCAGTTGGTTGAGATGAGTGACTGTGTGTTGCGATCAGAGGGGAGGCGGGTGGGGTGAGCATGCCTCTGGGCGAGAGCCTCAGGCATCAGTCACCATTGATACATGAAAGAAGAGGACGGGTGGTGGGGCTGTTGGGAAAAATGGCGCTAGAGTTCAAATGTCCTAAAAAAAATCTTAGCAAGGACACTAACATAATACAACACAGCACTATAACACACTGACACTCTAACCCTGCACTGCATAAACACTGCATCACTCTTAAGAGACACTGCAGTTAAAATCTTGAGTCACTGTAAGGGATCCAATGTGCGCGACGAGAAGTGAACAGCAATGGCGGCCGTCTTCTTGGAATCCATAACGTCCAGTTACTTACTGCGCCATGTGTGTGATACTGCCACATACATCCATGCGATGAATAGAATGGGAGGTGACAAATTAAACTAGTAGGTTCTTTAAAATCTTGTAAACTGAAGATATACGGACATAAATGTGACAGAAGCGGGAAGCAGGTCCATGCTTGTCACTACAGTGACCATTGAACAACGACTGACTACTATATGCACAGGGCTGAAAGAAAAGCAGTGTTGACACATATAATTACATTGTTGCCACGATGCATAATGAAAAAGTGGTCTTACAGTACGTGTAATGGGAAAAGATAAATGGAAATAAATATCATTCTTCTACAAAATAATAATAAAGCAAATGTACATTAATGTTCATAAACTGTGCGTAATATAAATAATATACAGCATAATACTAGATATCTATACAATATATATATATATATATATATATATATATACATATATATATATATATATATATATATATATATATATATATATATATATATATATATATATATATATATATATATATATATATATATATATATATATATATATATATATTGTCACATTGCGTTGGAAATTTCATAAAAGTGAATTATTAGAGGCAGTGAATTAGACGAGTTTTACATCGTAAGAGGATTTATTTTCTAGGTAAATTTTTGCAACAAAAATGAGCGTAAATCTTCAAAAACGAGTCACATAGAGCTTCAAATCTTGGGAATACATAACAGAAGAAATAAAAGTTTCTCTCTGACTTTCGAATGATTTGATCAGTTCAATACAATGGAATTAACTTGTCAATAATAGACACACACGGGGAGAGCGGACACTCGAGGAGACAGTTATATGATTAAGATTATGACAATTAAAAAGGAATAGTTATTGGACATTTCATGGCGTATCGACGCCCACCATGGGTGAGGTAGGCTTACCGTGGAAGCTGGGCCTATTGAGGGTTGCCCACTCACGACTCAGACTCGAAGGTAACTGGTCTTCGACTGACCTACTCTGGGTAGTCTTAATTCCCATACATTACTGTGTCTTGTCTCACTTAATTAAGGGTAACAGTGGCAGTTGAAGCGTCCCCTCTCCCCGGTATACCTGTTGACATGGAAACCGATTTAGTACACGTGTGCTTGGGTCAGCACATACCAAATAGCGAGAAAAGCAGCTCGAACTGCTTCCCACACTACATATGGATCAGGGTGATAAGGTCATAGGTTGGCAACCGCCACCCTACTTCCTGCGCATTTACTTTATGTTTTTGGCATTTGTTTAAAATTGTTTATTTATACGTGACAATATATATATATATATATATATATATATATATATATATATATATATTTGATAAATTTTGCACAATTTATGTATATTTCACACCTTTGGGACTCGGAATATATACTTGAATATATATATATATATATATATATATATATATATATATATATATATATATATATATATATATATATATATATATATATATATATGTGTGTGTGTGTGTGTATGCATATATATATATATATATATATATATATATATATATATACTGTATATTCTTCCTCTTTAATATATAAGGGCGATTATTACGTAAGAACGTAAAAAGAATATTGACAGAATAACTAACTTTAAGATTTTATATATATATATATATATATATATATATATATATATATATATATATATATATATACATATATATATATATATATATATATATATATATATATATATATATATATATATATATATATATATATATATATATATACATTAAAAGGTATGGCTGGAAAATACAGATAATGGACGGAAAAATATCTGTCATTCGGTCGAAACTCACATAGGATAAAACACGACTACAGTATACGATCCCAAGAATAAACTTAGCTTAGATTTATATTGTCATGCTCTTAACACTGAATAAGAGAGATGAACATAACCCGGGAACATAATGCTGAATGCCAACCGTAGTAAGTTAATTAGCGGACACATGAAAGTCATTTAGACCTCGGAAACATCATTAGTCGAAGAGAACGTTGTCTCCGTTGTCTTCTACCGAAATATCACTGAATTTTTCCAGGTTACACACTTTATTTGTAATTTCTACACTATTCACTACACTTGATGACATCGAGAAATTTAAACCGTATCCCAAGGCACACTTCACATTCTCATCTATAATTTTATTTGACAGATTAACCACACATTCTGGATTAACGTTTGCAGTCCACAGGTTTCTTTCTATTAATGCATTGAGTTTCTTGTCATGATTTGTTTGAGTTTTCTAATATTGAATAAGGGTGCAAGGAATATACACAGACTGAAATGAACTGTAAAAATTGGTATATAACAGAAATTAAGAAAAGGAAATAGAAAATAGGGACGAACGGGAGATATCTTTCTGTCTTTGTTATTAAATAAAATTAGTACGTTTATAATATGGGTGGAAATGTTGAATAAAAGAAAACGGAACGAGGAATAAGGATAATATCAAATGAGGATAATGCAGAATAAAGGTACAATGAATAAACTAGACTGAATGTAACAAAAGAAATACGTTTCTAACGGATATGAAAAGAAAGTATAAAAAGAGCTAATAATAGTTGAATCCTTTTAGCCTTTGGGCCAACATTCCTTTACTTGAAACACTACACCAGCTTACTCTACTGAGCGCTGATGTAATGGCGCGCAGTTTTAACATTTTGTCCAGTGACATGCGGTTAGGTGAATTTTCAGCGTATTATCCATAATGGTATCAATAGATCAACAATAGATAGTTGAATCAGTGGATAAGTAAATATATATTCGATCTTCCATCTCTAGTCTTCATATGGGATGCCAATAAGTAGGATAAATTATCTCATGTTGCACAATCAGATAGATGACGGACTATGAGCCTATAAATCAAATTACCTCATGTCATGGATGTGTCATCAGTACACCTCACGAGGTATACTGTAGGCATTGATAAAGGCTTTATTGCAAGGGCAAAATTTCATGGAACAACATGTGTTTTCGGCATCACCAGCCACCCGTTAAAATACTACCGCTAGAGAATTTCACTGGCCAGACAGTAATACCTTGGATTCGTCTCTCTGGTTACGGTCATTTTCCCTCTGTCTACACATACACACAATAGTCTGGCCTATTCTTTACATATTTCCCTCTGTCCTCATACACCTGACAACAATGAGATTACCAAACAATTCTTCTTCACCCAAGGGGTTACTGCATAATTATTGTTCAGTGGCCAGTTTCTTCTAGGTAAGAGTAGAAGGGACTCTTTAGCTTTGGTAAGCAGCTCTTCTAGGAGAAGGACACTCCAAAATCAAACCAATTTCCTCTATTCTTAGGTAGTTCCACAGAGTTTTCTTGCATGAGGGTACACTCGGGCACCTATTCTATCTTATTTCTCTTCCTCTGGTTTTGTGAAAGTTTTTATTGTTTATATGGGAGATGTTTATTTTCATGTTGTTACTGTTCATAAAATGTTTTACTTTTCCCTGTTTCCTTTCCTCACTAAGCTATTTCCCTGTTGGAGCCCCTGAACTTATAGCATCCTGCTTTTCCAACTAGGGTTGTAGCTTAGCAAATAATAATAATAATAATAATAATAATAATAATAATAATAATGATAATAATAATAATAATAATAATAATAATAATAATAATAATAATAATAATAATAATAGTAATAATAATAATAATAGCTTAATCACTGTCTGGAATGTTTCATCAACCAGACGATCAGTTGATCTCCATAACAAATCACAGCAATGTTGGTAGGCCTAAGTTCGACTTATGCTCTGCCTCTTATTTAAGTAGATTACAATTGATTTCATGGTAGAACAAAATTTCTGTATTGATGGTTACCTATAAAAACTTAACATTCAATTATTTTCAAATTGATTTTTTCTTTAACACCAACGACAACAAAAGTAATGGAATCAAATAGAATAATTTTCTTTGTTATATATCATTCGTGGAGTTGATGTACAGTATATCTGTTTAAATATCATCTTTATCATTGTTTCTGTAATCCATATTTGCAATTTATAAATGAGAATATAAAAGATTCAATGGCTGGTATCCTGTTTCATTCAAGTGAACTTAACTTAGTGAAAGAACAGGATCTGCCTAATTACAGACAGACACACACACACACACATATACACACCCAGACTGACCGGACAGTATCTCCGGCCGTTGAGGTAACTAAACGAGTTTGGGTATTAAAACTTGGCAGTTCTTTTGCAGTCGCTCAGCACAAAGAGCGTGACTTCTGCAGTCGTCAACTTTTTCTTATCACATCAAGTGTGATTTCAGATTGCTCGCAGCACAACTGAGCCCTAGACTTTAGTAAGGAGGTGCAGACTGCAGTCACTCAGCCTAAAGAGCGTGACCGCTGACACCAAAAATACAGCATATATTTCTGGTCACGCTCAGCGTCATTGCCAGACGTATAACTACTTGGTCTCTCCCCATCCCTTTGGTAGGGTGAGAGGAAGTAATCATACCCCGGTGAGAGGGGTTGTAGTTAGAAAAGGGGGAGGGTGAGGGGGAGGGGTGGGAAGGATTAAATATGCGTTTGCGTGTGTGCATGTCTATCTCAATAGTTAGCCGCCATTTATGACCGGACGCGTACACTATTAGGCTATAAATATATATATATATATATATATATATATATATATATATATATATATATATATATATATATATATATATATATATATATCACCAATTACATATCTTTATTTATTCAGATGTCTTCTCCACTGTTCACATAAAGTATCAAAATACAGTAAAAGAGAAAACTTGACAAATTCTTCTCTTGGAAAGATACCACTCAAGTATAAAGGAATAGGAATAACTCTACATTTACTTGAACTCGAAATAGGAAATATCTTGTGGCTCAACTTGACCTGATCAAATTGCCATTCGTCTGCAGAAGTGGAATTTATTCAACAATGTCTTCGAAGATTCTAGGCGAATTGTCAATAGTCAATGCATACTATTGATTACTCGGAATATCGAATGCCGACCGAGACGGAATCATATTAAATTTCCTTCCCCTCCAGGACACAATACATTGATATTCCATCTTGGGATCCCTATCCTGACCTTCGACGCCTCTAACGTCATCTCGCGTTTTAGATTAGTCTTGTGTAACAGGTCTCTAAAAGCATTGTTTCAAGTATTATGGAATGGGAATGATGAGAGCAATGACAGGTTTTTTTCTTTTCTCAAATTTAATTGGAATTCCTTTTTTCTTTATTCTTACGAATGTGGTAAACATGGATAAACTAAATACTAAATCTTCCCCAGGTCTGAAAATGAGGGAAGAAAAAGTTAAGAGAATTTTTCTACTTTCACGGAATGCCATCTTCATAGGGCTGCAGGGTTGAAAAAAAAAAAAAAAAAAAAAAAAAAAAAAAAAAAGATCATTTAGAATCTTTAGGAACTAGCACACGGGACTTGGAAACAGGTTTACAAAACTTGCTTTGATTTTTTATCGCTTAGGTTACTTCGCTAAATAGGACTGTCGAGTCCCTATCCGGCTCTTAAGATATTATAATTTCGGAAATAAAAACTCGTGGTTGTCGACCACCTTTACACGAATATTGTGACAGAAGATTAGAACTGAATTTACAGTGATATTTATGAACTATATTTTATGAATAAATCTGAGAGAGTAACTACGTAAAAAAAAAAAAATGGTTACAAAAGTGTAGAAGAGCTTGTCTGAAAAAGAAACCCCTTATTGGAAAAAATTGCTTAAAAGTATGAGAAAAACAAAACGCTAAAAATATATTCATTCAACTTTTTAAATATTTTCTCTACTTCATAACAATACTACTATCATCAGATTTCTTCTCTTGAATCTTCCATTTTGTCTTATTGCTGGAACACCAACCTTCATTCTTTCCCTCAAAATCCCTCCACACGAGGCTAACTTTGGTAATTTGAGAGTTTGTGATGGGCTGACATACGAGACTTTACCTCCGACTTTTCCTTTGGTCACCAAAACCGTGACCTCATGGCTTCTGATCTCAGTGAGGTTTAAAACTCGGTGATTGGGACTTATATCTCATTCTCTACAGTAACTTTGATTTTTTCTCCACTTAACTTTTGGTTTCACGGCTTCTTTGCCACAGCCATTCGTCCAAAACTCAAGACAAGAGAGTCATTCCAGTTTCTTGCTCCGCTGATGCTGATGTCTTTCATTTTACTAAGAATTGTTGTTCTTCACTACTTGGAAGGAAGAAGGTTTCTCATATTTAAAAGATCAAGAAAAAAATTCTGCAACTTTAACAGATCTAAATGAGTTCTAAATGCAACCTTAAGATTGAACAAAAAGCTCCCATTTGTCATAAGAAGGACTGATGATATTAAAGTCTTTCAAGAAGAAGACTCTCTTGTTTTCTGAGTGAGTGTTATGATATCATGGATTTCGGTCTAAGAGCCACCATCCGGAGTGATAGCTCAGGTCAATCTGGATACTGTAGATTTGACTATTCACACCGACTACGCAGTGTGATTTTCCAGTTACAGAATGTGTATGACAAACAAATCTCGCGAGTTATGCAGCGCACAGAAGCTTTCATTTGGAGGAGAACCGAAAATGGGATCTCTTCACCCAGAGGATAGTCGACTTTGTTTTACTTCCCGTAGAAGGTAAGAGCTGTCACTGCACCTTGTGTCTTATGAAGAACATTATAAGCGTTACTATAGGGAATAAGCAGCGTTCTCCCGGAACTTAGCTGCACTTATTTTCTAATCTTCTACTTTACTTCCAAAATCACTTCATTTCTTGCATTATGCTACCCAAAACTTTTTTTTTCATTATCAGTATATAGATTAACTGAGGAGTGGTGTTCCCCCACCGTTGTTGCTCCTCGGTGCTGATAGTTTCTTGTAGTGTTTACAGCTCACCGTCCTTGTGAAGTAAGTATGAGGGTTTGGGGTGGGACAATAGGTCTACCTGCTGAGTTATCGGCATTTATTGCCTGGCCCTTCCTGGTCCTAGCCTGGAACGAGAGGGGCTTGGGCGCTGAATATATATATATATATATATATATATATATATATATATATATATATATATATATATATATATATATATATGTATGTATACATATATATATATATATATATATATATATATTTATATAAGTATATATATATATATATATATATATATATATATATATATATATATATATATATATATATGTATGTATATATATATATATATATGTGTATATATATATATATATATATATATATATACATATATATATGTATATATATATATATATATATATATATATATATATATATATATATATATATATATATATATATATGATAAATTTTGCAAATTTTTACGTGTTTTTCATATTCAAATAAGCCATATATATTTTAGATATATTAATGTCTGGATTCTCTTAACGACCTCGGGATCAGAGCCCCAGGCGAAATCACACAAAGACAAGAGCTTGGCTCCGGCCGGGAATCGAACCCTGGTCGGCAAGCTTATATAGACAGTGACTAACCCATTTGGCCACGAAGAAAGATAAAAGTCAATGACAATTCTACTGTACTTATACCTGTCGAATTCAAGTATTTTGTACTTAGAATTGAAATCAACCCATCTTCACCATCGTAGCTAATTGGTAGTTTGTTACTTGGCATTCAATTAATGATAAATTTTGCACATTTTTACGTGTTTTTCATATTCAAATAAGCCATATATATTTTAGATATATTAATGTCTGGATTCTCTTAACGACCTCGGGATCAGAGCCCCAGGCGAAATCACACAAAGACAAGAGCTTGGCTCCGGCCGGGAATCGAACCCTGGTCGGCAAGCTTATATAGACAGTGACTAACCCATTTGGCCACGAAGAAAGATAAAAGTCAATGACAATTCTACTGTACTTATACCTGTCGAATTCAAGTATTTTGTACTTAGAATTGAAATCAACCCATCTTCACCATCGTAGCTAATTGGTAGTTTGTTACTTGGCATTCAATTAATGATAAATTTTGCACATTTTTACGTGTTTTTCTTATTCAAATAAGCCATATATATTTTAGATATATTAATGTCTGGATTCTCTTAACGACCTCGGGATCTGAGCCCCAGGCGAAATCACACAAAGACAAGAGCTTGGCTCTGGCCGGGAATCGAACCCTGGTCGGCAAGCTTATATAGACAGTGACTAACCCATTTGGCCACGAAGAAAGATAAAAGTCAATGACAATTCTACTCTACTTATACCTGTCGAATTCAAGTATTTTGTACTTAGAATTGAAATCAACCCATCTTCACCATCGTAGCTAATTGGTAGTTTGTTACTTGGCATTCAATTAATGATAAATTTTGCACATTTTTACGTGTTTTTCATATTCAAATAAGCCATATATATTTTAGATATATTAATGTCTGGATTCTCTTAACGACCTCGGGATCAGAGCCCCAGGCGAAATCACACAAAGATAAGAGCTTGGCTCCGGCCGGGAATCGAACCCTGGTCGGCAAGCTTATATAGACAGTGACTAACCCATTTGGCCACGAAGAAAGATAAAAGTCAATGACAATTCTACTGTACTTATACTTGTCAAATTCAAGTATTTTGTACTTAGAATTGAAATCAACCTATCTTCACCATCGTAGCTAATTGGTAGTTTGTTACTTGGCATTCAATTAATGATAAATTTTGCAAATTTTTACGTGTTTTTCATATTCAAATAAGCCATATATATTTTAGATATATTAATGTCTGGATTCTCTTAACGACCTCGGGATCAGAGCCCCAGGCGAAATCACACAAAGACAAGAGCTTGGCTCCGGCCGGAAATCGAACCCTTGTCGGCAAGCTTAGGCCTATATAGACAGTGACTAACCCATTTGGCCACGAAGAAAGATAAAAGTCAATGACAATTCTACTGTACTTATACCTGTCGAATTCAAGTATTTTGTACTTAGAATTGAAATCAACCCATCTTCACCATCGTAGCTAATTGGTAGTTTGTTACTTGGCATTCAATTAATGATAAATTTTGCACATTTTTACGTGTTTTTCATATTCAAATAAGCCATATATATTTTAGATATATTAATGTCTGGATTCTCTTAACGACCTCGGGATCAGAGCCCCAGGCGAAATCACACAAAGACAAGAGCTTGGCTCCGGCCGGGAATCGAACCCTGGTCGGCAAGCTTATATAGACAGTGACTAACCCATTTGGCCACGAAGAAAGATAAAAGTCAATGACAATTCAAAATTTATCATTAATTGAATGCCAAGTATCAAACTACCAATTAGCTACGATGGTGAAGATGGGTTGATTTCAATTCTAAGTACAAAATACTTGAATTCGACAGGTATAAGTACAGTAGAATTGTCATTGACTTTTATCTTTCTTCGTGGCCAAATGGGTTAGTCACTGTCTATATAAGCTTGCCGACCAGGGTTCGATTCCCGGCCGGAGCCAAGCTCTTGTCTTTGTGTGATTTCGCCTGGGGCTCTGATCCCGAGGTCGTTAAGAGAATCCAGACATTAATATATCTAAAATATATATGGCTTATTTGAATATATATATATATATATATATATATATATATATATATATATATATATATATATATATATATATATATATATATATATATATATATATATATATATATGATGAGTCTCTAGGCCATTGCCACTGTCCCTTGCCTCTGCCATTCATGGGTGGCCTTTAAACCTTTTTGTGAGCAATGCCTCGCACACTATCAATGTCTAATGCTACATCCCACCAATATTTCATTATCCGACGTTTCCTTTCCCTCTTTCAACATTGGAGATTTTCACAGCATCATGATCGATTATAATACCTGCCAAGTTCAACACTGATGATAAAGTGTGTGGGAAATGTTCAGGAAATCACGCCACCAAGGAATCTAACTCACAACAGATAAAATGTATAAACTGTAATATGTTGAACATACGTGATGATCATATAGTAAATTCAAGAAATTGGAAAGCTTATGATTTGGAATTGAAAAGACGCAGAAAATACTGACCATGGATACTAAGGATGTCATAAACAGCGGCTATGTAAATATTACATCTCTTAGTAATAGAACAATTCAAAATAGAGGATTGATAAATGAGAAATATTTTGCTCAAGAAGAAACTGAAGACTTTCTTGTTCTCTAAGTGCTTCGATAATGTGGATTTGACAATAAACAGCAGTTATGCAATATGATAAGCAAAATACATAAGAATGTATACAATAAGCTGATTTTGTAGGTCCTGTAGAGAGCAGGGTACAACTGCACGATAGGACTAGGAAAGCAGCCTTAAAAGAAAAGAAAAATAGTTCCTCAACGACCTTAGAAGTATAGAATGTTCTTTGCTTTTGTTGTCGTTTGCCCCTAAATGTTCAAATCCTGCAATTTCTTCGTCTCTGGAACAAACACTGGACTGGCCAGTTTCTGACAAAGATGGCTAATATAATTCTCACAACTATTATCCTGTTGCCTAATCCTCTTCTCTTGGTAATTGGTGTTGAAAACCAATGCATCATAAATCCCGTTCTCTTCTCGTGTACCTGATTATTGGAAACGTCCCTGCACAGTGATGGCCGGACTAGGGTTCGAGACCTGATCAAACTCAATAGCTTCTTGTAGTGCCTGCAACCTCTCCATCCTTGTGAACTAAGGAGGTGGCGTTTTGGGGAGTCTATAGGTTTACCTGCTTAGTTATCAGTATTATTATTATCATCATTACTTGCTAAGCTACAACCCTAGTTAATTAAGCAGAATGTTAAAAGCCCAGTGTCCCTAATAGAGAAAATAGCCCAATGAGGAAAGGAAATAAGGAAAAATTGAATATTCTAAGAACATTATCAACATTGAAATAAATATTTCCTATATAAACACTTTAACAAAACAAGAGGATGAGAAATTAAATAGAATAGTGTGCCCGAGTGTACCCTCAAGCACTTTAACCCAAGACAGTGGAAGACCATGGTAGAGAGGCTATGGCCCTATCCAGGACTAGAGAACAATGGTTTGATTTTGGAGTTTCCTTCTCCCAGAAGAGCTGCTTACCATAGCCTGGCCCTGCCTATCATAGCTTGCGCGGAGAGGATCTTGGTCGCTGATCATATGTAAATATGCTCAGTCTCTAGGCCCTAGGGCATTGTCACTCTCTTTCTTTTGCCATTCATGAGTGGTCTTTAAACCAACATTATGAAGCTTTAATTTTTACCTCGTCAGTGTATGGGCATCTTAGCCTCCAAAAATGCCTTA
>NC_090736.1:69177977-69187977 GCF_036898095.1 Palaemon carinicauda
TTATATATGAAAGAGTTTATATATGAAAGATTTATTTTAATGTTGTTATTGGTCTTAAACTTCTTGTAGTTTTTCTTTATTTCCTTTCCTCACTGGGCTATTTTCCCTTTTGGAGCAATTGGGGTTATAGCATCCTGCTTTTCCAACTAGGGTTGTAGCATAGGTAATAATAATAATAATAATAATAATGGTAGTATATTTGTACAATCGTTTTAATTAAATGATGGCAAACGGTATGAAAGGTCACGGCTACTTATGCTGCTAATATCTTATTTTCTCTATCTGTGTTTTTCTTGGTAATGAAGTTTGTTGTGTTTTTCTTGACCGTGATGTTTGTTATTCTATCATCTTTTGAAGTGCAGGAAATGCGTTCTGTGTGCTTTGCCGAATCAATGTTTCTCGTGATATCATTCTTCCCGCCATGCTCAATACTGAAATTGCAATGGCTTCAAAGCAATTGCTTCCTTGTTTGATAAATGTCCGCTAGCTGGATTATTCATCACGAAATTTACATTTACGTTTTGACATCTTGGGCTGCATGCAATTAGTTTTAAAGAGGAAAAGGTAGGCTGTAGCAAGCAGTAATGGCACTTTGGTACGGAGGGTTAAAATGAAATGTTGCAGTATGTTACTACTCAATAGTCAGAACTCACCTGGTGCTAACCAATTTAACAATTTGCTAACGCGATTGGCTGCTTTATGTAAACACAGTAAACCTTTAGTAACATATTTTGGTTATTCAATTTATATTATCATCATCGTAATTTCAAGAAAGAATCACAATTTTACGTGATATCATGAGGTAAGGATTTTAATTTGTTAATATTTTTTTATATCTATTTATATACTTTTAATGATGAACTAAATGCGGGACAAAGAGCATCCCGTGAGGGTCTAGTCTGGGACACGGGACAAAAGGATAAAATTCGGGACATGTCCCGCAAAATCGGGATGTCTGGCAACCCTAGCTATATCATCAAGGGATAGACTTGTATACATCAATGAATTAGTTCGTAAATCTTTTATCTACCAAGATGTCTGAGATAGTGCTCGCTTACTGGGGTTCTTCTACTGCGACTTTTAACCATAGAATGAGGATAAGCCTGCAGGCCACGTCGAAGACATCTCACATACATTCAGGCCTACTCGAACAGGTCTAGAGCTGTCCGGTCGCCTGTGAGTTCGAACCTTACAAATAAAATTATGCCATACACGCAGCGACACAGTTAAACCACGCCCACAACGTTCTAACCTGAAGGCTGCAACTGAGCGTGAATGGGGCCCCTAAGATAGTGGAAGACCATGTTACAGAGGTTATGACACTACCTAATACTAGAGAACAATCGTTTGATTCTGGAGTGTCCTACCCAAAGACTATAGAGTCCTTTCAATGACGTCACTGGGAATCGCCGGCGGCCATGCTGGAGGACATACAAAGCGAAGACATGGCGGCTGCTACAGCGAATATGGACAATGAGAGCGACTTTGTCAAACAATTGTCGGGTGATGATAAGCGTTTTTACAAGCAGAAACTCGATCTAATTGATGGCCTAGATCCATACCAGATGCAGAATTCATTCGGTCAAAATATTGATGATTTTCCCAGTATTTCATACATTGATATGGTGAACTACTTGGTACTGTCGGCCAACCCAGAACATGAGTGGGCATACATTTCCATTGAATAATCTGCTTCCAGAATTTGTTGTTTTTCCCTTTAATGCTTTTAAGTCCAAAATTAGATGAAGAGAGTGTTTATAATTATAAAGCTAATATTGATCGTTTAGCCTAACCTTGTGTATTATAATTTTTAGTTGTCAAAATGTATGTAAAAGTTTTGCATTATAATGTCAAATCTTTATCAGTTCATGCCTAACCATTGTGTTTGTGTTTGGTTACAAATGCTATTATTTCTTATATACATATAAACATATGATGGACAAACTATTGTAATGCTCTTGGATGATCGTTTTGCCTCTTTGCAATTAAATGCGCAAGTTCAATTATTTTTTCGATGTTTCATATATAAGCTGAAGACCCCTTCGGGTTAAACCAGCTTTCAGATATTATTATTATTATTATTTATAATCAATGTTTATTCATCATATAGGCACAAATAAAAATAAATAAAAATATACACTTAATTATATATAGGCATGAGCACCTTGATGAAATAGAGACCTAGGTAAGTAACCTTTGTTAATATAGCCAATATGGGCGCTTTTAATTTTTGTTTTGAAAATCTGAGATGCCCTTTTTGATGTTTAAAAATTGAGATGCCCCCTCCCCCACACACACTACACACTGAACTGACGATGATACTTGTGAAGTCACCCTTGCGATCGGATATAGCATGTTTACACAGAAATAATGATACTTTTAGGGCCTAGCTGAGACTGACCTGATATGAAATGATCAGAACAGATACGTGCTTAGGGTAGTGAGGATTCACGCAGATCAGCCCGTGATATTCTGGTCAACCACAAGTCACAACTGCGCTTGGATAATTCTTCTATATCTTTGTCCTGATTCTGAATAATTGCTGGTATGCGGTAAAAACTCTTGTCATCTCTTTGTCCTCGATTCCCACAGCCAACAATAGCGCAAAAACTGGGCATTGTGTGAATGTGAATGTGATGAGATGGCTAACTATTCAACAGTTCAACCTCAGCTATTGACTGAACGCGTCTCTGTTTGTCCTCCAAGATGGCGGACGGGAAGTTTGATGACGTATAATGAAAGGACTCATACTGAAGGAAGATAGGAAGGCTGAAAATAGAATGTTAATACACTAGTTGGCAACTCCAAAGTGAACTCATCAGTTTGACCGCTCAGAATTTAGATGGCGTTGTAGGTATATCGTTTGTCGTCTGTTTGTTTATATTCAGAATTTGACAGTTGACACAAACGAAATCATGGCGCCAGCAGTGAATTAGTCACACGGTGTGTTTTTTGCAATAAACGAAAAGAAACCGATCCTCATTAGGTGTTTCCTAAGGACAAAAACCGGTGAGTACTATTAGTATAATACACGAAATATGTGCTACTAATGAGTAATCCCCACTGGTATTGGATATAAGATTAAGGCTAGGCATCCACAATACACTTTTCTCAAACATTTTTATTTGGTCATAAAGTTGTTGAAATAATGTATTTCTCAGGAACTGACATATTTGTCGTTAGGAACATTTTTAGTGGTATGTATTATATTTAACTTTGATTTAACTTTTAAGTGTATGAATATATCAGCATGTTTGCACACCTGAGAAGCATTACAGGAGTATACTCCTTCAACGTGTTATTTTGTTAGTGTTCCTTGTCTTCTTATTTTTCTCTATTTCTTAAATAAAGACTAACATTTTACAGTATTTGTAAATTGTATTTGTTTGTTTTTGTATTTTCGTGTACATTGAATGTGTGTTTACTGTCTGTGCTTTCTATGTTTGCATAATTGTTCTGTCTTATGTTTGCACTATGAATTTATTTTTGAAGAAAACCCCCCTTTTTTAGTATTATGTTCTCTCATATTTATGATTATATTAGAGTTTATTTGCATGTAATTCATAATGCAATTTTGGTCTGCATGTATGTTGTTTTTTTTCTACAGTTTTTATTTGTGCAATATTATTTACCGAGTAATTTTTTCTTATTTATGTATAATTTATTAAAGTTCACTTGCATGTGATCTATCTTGAATTTTTGGTTGGCTTGTATGCTACCTTATTTCTATTTCCAACCGCTTTTGATTATCTATCATGAGTAATACAATTTAGTGAGTCATTTTTTTCCTTTGTTTGTATATTTATATATGTATTAGTTTATATTACTAAAGAGTATATATGAGTGCATTATGCCTTTCTGTTTCAATAAAAAGAAAATTACAATTGTGTTTGTATACACCTTATATCTCCATCCTACAGTGGCCTACAAACTCTGATTAAATGTATGCCTACACATATGCACTTGTGGCAAAGTTAAACAAATCAGATATACAGTGTGTTTTACTTTATTCGAGACTGATATTGTAGAGAACATTTAAAAATTATTGTTAAATACAATACTTAAATTTCTACCGAATTATAAGAGATATGGCTATTAAGTTTCTGGAAAATAGTCTCAGAAACTTAGGTAAATGTTTTCTCAATCTATATATGTACATATTTGCAAACTTGCAATTTAGTTATCTAAAATCTAAGAATACAATATACTGACGTAGTAATGAAAATTATGAACAAATATGTCGCAAAATTTTACAATCGAATTCCATCCTATATTCCCGTAAGCATTACTGCTCTGAATGTTTGACCGCTCGCTCAATAGATGGAGTCATTTGTTTTGCATGGGAGTATCTGGCATCTTTTCAAAGCACACTCATTTGGGTGCTATTAGGCTCAGCCAAAGACTATATGCTGAAGGAAGATAGGAAGGCTCAAATGTGAATGTTAATACACTAGTTGGCAACTCCAAAGTGAACACAATAGTTTGACCGCTTAGAATTTAGATGGCGTTGTAGGTATATCGTTTTATCGTCTGTTTGTTTATATTCAGAATTTGACAGTTGACACAACGAAATCATGGCGCCAGCAGTGAATAAGTCACACAGTGTGTTTTTTGCAATAAACGAAAAGAAACTGATCCTCATTAGGTGTTTCACAGGTTTCCTAAGGACAAAGAACGGTGAGTACTAACAGTATAATACATAAAATATGTGCTACTAATGAGTAAGCCCCACTAGCATTGGATATAAGATTAAGGCAAGGCATCTGCAATACACTTTTCCCAAACTTTTTTATTTGGTCATAAGGCTATTGAAATAATGTATTTCTCATGAGCTGATATATTTAGTGGTATGTATCATATTTAACTTATAAGTGCGTGAATATTGCAGCATGTTGGCACACCTGAGTAGCATTACAGGGGCATACTGCTTCAACGTGTTATTTTGTTAGTGTTCCTTGTCTTCTTATTTTTATCTATTTCCTAAATAAAGACTAACATTTTACAGTATTTGTAAACTATATTTGTTTGTTTTTGTATTTTCATGTACATTGAATGTGTGTTTACTGTCTGTGCTTTCTATGTTTGCATAATTGTTCTGTCTTATGTTTGCACTATGAATTTGATCTTTTAAGAAACCCTTTTTTTTTGTATTATGTTCTCTCATATTTATGATTATATTAGAGTTTATTTGCACGTAATTCATAATGCAATTTTGGTTTGCATGTATGTGATTTTTTTTTTACAGTTTTTATATATGCAATACTATTTACCGAGTTATTTTTTTCTTATTTATGTATAATTTATTAAAGTTCACTTGCATGTGATCTATCTTGATTTTTTGGTTGGCTTGTATGCTACCTTATTTCTATTTCCAACCGCTTTTGATTACAAAAAAATTGATACAATTTAGTGAGTCATTTTGTTCCTTTTATTTGTATATTTATACATGTATTAGTTTATATTACTAAAGAGTATATATGAGTGCATTATGCTTTTCTGTTTCAATAAAAAGATAATTACAATTGTGTTTGTATACACCTTATATCTCCATCCTACAGTGGCCTACAAACTCTGATTAAATGTATGCCTACACATATGCACTTGTGGCAAAGTTAAAAAATCAGATATACACTATGTTTTACTTTATTCGAGCCTGATATTGTAGAGAACATTTAGAAATGATTGCAATATACAATACTCAATTTTACAAGAAATTTCACCGAATTACAAGAGATATTGCTATTAAATTTCTGGAAAATAGTCTTAGAAAACTTAAGGAAATGTATTCTTAATCTATATATGTACATATTTGCACACTTGCAATTTAGTTATCTAAAATCTAAGAATACAATATACTGACGCAGTAATGCAAATTATACACAGATATGTCGCAAAATTTACAATTGAATTCCATCCTATATACCCGTAAGCATTACCGCTCTGAATGTTTGGCTGCTCGCTCAACAGATGGAGCCATTCGTTTCGCATGGGAATATCTGGCATCTTTTCATAACACACTCATTTGCGTGTTAAAAGCCTGAGCCTTCCTATCTTCCTTCAGTATATAGTCTTTGGTACTACCTGTAGGTTTCCGGTTTGGGGCGGAGCTTCAGTGGCCGGACGACCAAAATTGTACCCATACATTAAGCAAGCGGCCTGAGTGAAATCAGGTTAGTCTACGCTCGGCCAGCAATGCAGAAGGTGTTATCAGAGAGGGAGCTGCAGATTCTAGCTCTTTGTATTGTAACTTACGAGAAACGTAAGCAGCCGAGAAAGGGGGAAAGGGTTTGGATGAAGGAATGGCTAGTAAAAAAAGAGAAGTACTAATTACCGCTCTGAATGTTTGACCGCTCGCTCAATAGATGGAGTCATTCGTTTTGGATGGGAGTATCTGGCATCTTTTCAAAGCACACTCATTTGGGTGCTATTAGGCTCAGCCTTCCTATCCTCCTTCAGTATATAGTCTTTGGGCTCAGCCTTCCTATCTTCCTTCGTATATAGTCTTTGGTCCTACCCTTACCAAGAGGAAAGTAGCCACTGAACAATTATAATGCAGTAGTTAATCACTTGAGTGAAGGACACTATATAGTCTAGCATGATAACAGACGGCGTACAGTACGAAAGCTCGCTGTACTGAAAATAAAGATGAAAGTAATAATTCCGAAACTGCTCTCTCTTATCGTCTTAAGAACTTCGAGCCCAGAGGTGGACAGTGCACAAAGTTTTGTTCTTATAACACCAATTTGCTCTTGGTAAAATTCGAAATTTTTATAGTTAGTTAACTTACAAGTGCGATAAAATCCTTTATTATCCTTACTCGAAAACATTAAGAGGGGTATGGATAACTTTTGGGATTAAAATGTGATGCGTAGAAACGAAAGGATGACGTCAGCAGCTTGAGTAGTATACACAAGACTTAACCAGTTTATCTCGGAGGACGATATAGCCAATTAGAGAACAGCAATTTCTCGCAATATGTTCCTTTGTTCTATAGAGTGCTGTTTGAAAAAATCGATCAAACACGGCTTCTGAAAGTTTTATTTTAATGCTCCGTTTGGTTTGTGGAATGCTGTTTGAAGCAAAGTTTGAAGAAACTCCCAAAATTGCCCCGAAAAAATCAAATGCAGCTTCTAAGATTTTTGTTTATTATAAGAAATATATTTTACGGTATAAGCTACAGTTTCACTCAGAAATTGTGTTATAGTCAGGAAGCCAAAGTCAGAAAATGTGCAACACCCTGCTGATTGCATGTTAGAATAGTCCAACAAGTCTAAATAGATTGTTCAGATACAGATAGACATGAATCCACTTGTTGGACATTATAGATATGGATAGTATGGCCCCCATGACAGTTTTCAAAATAGCCGCCAATTTCTAAACTTTGTTCATATTTCAGCTTCTAATTGCAATAAACTCACAATGTTGGAGTCAATCCACATGTTTTTCAACGTGTAGAAGTTGATTCTGGCATTAAGATAGACCTTGGTGTATACATGCTCCAAAAAAGTTATTTTTCAAAAACATTTAACAATATATGTAGGGGTTCCTAATTCACATTGCTAAGAATTAGAACCCTTGATATACAAAATGCAATGCATGGATTTTTAAACCTAGTTTATACTTGTAGTGAACTCGTATTGATTAAATTGCTTTAATTTTGTATTGCTAGACTGGGTTAAGTCTGTTTGGGGTGCAGACATCTATGGTTATCTACGGATACATCCCTGATTATACACGATATCTTAGGATAGTCCTTCCGGGGTTAGAACCCCGTGATACCTGACGGTAATTCTCTTGTAATATCACTCGCAGAAATATTATACAGTAGGAACCTGCCGGAAGGAACTTCCATCAGGACGGCATGACTATCACACTCAAAAATAGAATTTTCCTACGTCAAAATCCATTTTTCAGTGTGTTGGTAACTTTGTTATGTTCACTAATAATAGTAATCAGATTCGACTGTGGTTGATCTGTTACAAACTTTACTCATCGTCATGCTTCGGTTGTGTTTGGTGATCGTTTGATGTTACGTAAAACCTTGGAATTTGGGCGTAGTTTGATTGTATGTTTGTATGCTTAGCTGTATGTTAAATTCTGTAATTTCTTATTTTGATATCTTATTTAAACGTTTTATTATTCATCAAATCTAATTATGGCTTCTGAGTTGTGGGGTTTTATGTTATAGTTTTGTTATTTATTTTTATTTGTTATTTTTGTATATATTCATTGGTTGGTCACGTGACACGTGTACCTGATGACCGCTTTTGAAACGAGAATATACGGAGTTTTATTTGTGAAGTCGTAGTGTTAATTTGTATTTGTGGAATTGGGAGAGTTTCAGATACCTTTGCCAACAAATATGACATAGAAATCAATTCCTCCCTTGAAGATCTTTTGTCAGAAACTGAAGAGGTGCAGGTCCTTAATAGTGAGTTTGAGGATTCTAGTTCAAAGAATGGCACTTTTTGTTATTGGAGAACCTACATGAATTTGATCTCCATTCTCCTGAGGTTCACTCGTTCTCTTCATGAGGGAGACTGGGGCCTGTTCCTTACATCATTTTCTGAAATGCTGTCTTGGTTTGGAGCATTTGATCATTTCTATTACTCACGCTGGGGAGCTGTCTTCCTAGCTGATATGCATATGCTACCTAAAACGGCTCCAGAGGTGCACAGAGGCTTTATTGCAGGAGACTTTGTAACAAAGGAAACAAAGCTCAAGTTCAACAAAATACCTGAAAACCAGGCTATTGAACATGTTAACAATGGCGGCAAGGTAGCTGGAGGGCTGTTGGGGATTACAAAACAGACACCGGCCGTGACAGATGGGGCCTAACTTTCAATGAGAGAGCTCAGCTAACCAGAGATACTAAGACGATGTTCAATGTAGCGGGCAATGAAAAAGACGATGATGAGCATGAATTTGCACATCAAGATTTTGGTTCCAAGAGAATGAAGCAAGACCAAGATAATGTGCAAAAGCTCATTGACCTGTTCGAGATTTTCAATCCATTTGATCGCAATTCCGGAGAACTGGTCTCAATTACAACAGGTGATATTGCAAGTGAAGTGGTTACGAATGACCTGCATGCTGAAGTTACAGGGAAGCAGATTGTGTCAGAGTTTGTGGAGAACAGGTTCACTAAGAAGACAACAGGTTTTCACGACAGAATCAAATCAAACAATCTTAAAACGTCTGAGAGCATGTACACTGTGGAAGTCAATGTCGGAAAGGAAAAAACTGATGCACTAAAGGCTGACAGAAAACTACTCACGCGTGTGGTGACAGCAATGCAAGCAGGCAGAGATATTGACATGAACAAAATGTTGGAGCAAGAGATTTGTGCAGTGACACTTTCTCTGGCAGTGCCTGATGGCAGACTGCGTCTACCTCAGAACACTCAACAAAGCAGACCTTGCCAAGATTCTCCAGCAAGGCTTGCCACATAATGATATGCCTGAACCATTACAAACATGCACTGTCATTAATGGAATGGCCATGATCCGGATACTAGGAAATAGGATGAACGCTAAAACTCTCGGCGAACGGGCCGATGCTGTTGCTGATTATGTCAGTCACGTGTTTTCCAACAGATGTTCTAGGGTTGACCTTGCCTTTGACCAGTACAGGAAGAAAACAATCAAGTCAACAGCTCGAAGTCAGAGAGTACGAGGCAAGAAAGCAATCAGACGAGATGAGCAAACAAGTCAATCCATGGGGCAGTGGGATAGATTCATCTCCGTAGATGAAAACAAAGCGAGCTTGGCTAATTTTCTATGCCTAGAGAGATAGCAAACAAGCTCCACAATCAAGAAGGAGTGGAGCTGGTATTGAACGGAGGATTCACGGACCCTGCAAGAGTGTGGACATCGTCTGCTGAGCATGAAGAGGAGGAGATTAGGATTCTTCTCCATGTGAAGGATGCAAGTGAACAGGGATACCCACAAACTATTGTTGTGAGCCGAGACACTGATGTTTTTGTTCTCCTTCTTGCCTC
>NC_090736.1:69212977-69242977 GCF_036898095.1 Palaemon carinicauda
GTAAGGGGGCGTTAACGGTGGCTTGCTGGTGTCATTGCGCAGGAAGACGTGCGTTGCAGAGTGCAAGTCCGTTGGTATGTGATGCTTCGCTGGGGGCTTGTAAGTCTGGCGGCACGGAGTAAATTTTCCCACGACGTGACGTATGCGCTGGAGATCATCGAAGGAGGTTGTAGAAGGAAAAAACTCGGTAGGGACGACCAACGGGTCGCCATACACCATTTCGGCTGCCGAGACGTCGAGGGCGTCTTTAGGAGTGGTCCTTAGTCCAAGGAGGACCCAGGGAAGCTGAGTAAACCAGTTGCAATCCTTGCAGCGGGACATCAAAGCTGCTTTGAGGGTGCGATGAAAACGTTCAACCATTCTATTGGCAGCGGGGTTGTAGGCCGTTGTCTGATGTAGGGTGATGCCCAGGAGATTCGCTAATGACGTCCATAATTGAGAGGTGAAAGTGGTTCCCCTGTCAGAAGTAATATGCTCAGGGATACCGAATCTTGAAATCCATCCAGAGAGTAAGGCAGATGTACATGAGGCGGACGTTGCAGTTTCCATGGGAATGGCTTCAGGCCAACGAGTGGAACGGTCGATGACGGTAAACAGGTAACGATGTCCTTGTGATGTGGGTAGGGGGCCTACAACGTCGACGTGAATGTTTGCGAAATGACGCTGAGGTTGAGGAAATGTGCCCACTCCTGAATCCGTGTGTCGATGTACTTTGGAAGTTTGGCAAGAAGTACAGGCACGGACCCAGTCCTTAGCATCCTTAGAAATGCCGTGCCAAATGAACTTTGCCTTCAGCAGCTGTGCAGTAGAACGGCACGAGGGATGTGAAAGGCCGTGGATGAAATCAAACACCTGTCGGCGCATGGGAGCAGGAATCCAAGGTCGCGGTCTACCAGTACTGACGTCACAGAGGAGGGTGGTGTTGGAGTTTTCGAGGGGAAAATCCTCCCAACGGAGGGACGTGCAGGATGTCCTACAAGCTTGATACTCTGGATCCTGTCGTTGGGCTTCAGCCAAGGCGTTGTAATCCAATCCCAGTTGAACGGCAGCCAACGTGTTTCTTGACAGGGTATCGGCAACGGGATTAATTTTCCCAGGGACGTATTGGAGGG
Organism: Palaemon carinicauda; assembly: GCF_036898095.1. Classification (NCBI taxonomy): domain Eukaryota; kingdom Metazoa; phylum Arthropoda; class Malacostraca; order Decapoda; family Palaemonidae; genus Palaemon; species Palaemon carinicauda. The sequence continues at coordinate 69,214,090 of NC_090736.1, forward strand.
TGCAATTGTATTCAGCCACGGCGGAGAGATGTCGGCGTTGACAGGCGGACCAGGCGTCAGACTGTCGAGTGAAGGCGTGCACCAGAGGCATGTGGTCTGTGCGAATGACGAAGGGCGTACCTTCTAAGAAATGGCGAAAGTGACGGACAGCTAAGTGCACCGCCAGCAATTCTCGATCGAAGGTAGAATAACCCGATTCTGCCTTGGACAGTTTTCTGCTGAAGAAGGCCAATGGGCGGGGCGAGCCTTTGACCACCTGCTCGAGTACTGCACCAATAGCGACGTCGCTGGCATCGGTGGAGAGAAAGAGAGGGGCGTGTGGGATAGGAAAAGTGAGAGCCGCAGCAGTTGATAGGGCCTTCTTTGCATTGCAGAAGGCCGCTTCTTGAAGGGGACCCCACTTCAAGTCCTTTGGCTTGCCCTTGAGGGAGGCGTAGAGGGGAGCAAGAGTGGCGGCAATGGCTGGCAGAAAACGGTGATAATAGTTGATCATCTCCAAGAATTCCTGCAGAGCTTTGACGGTCGAGGGCGTGGGGAAATTCTGAACGGCTGCTACCTTCTCAGGGAGGGGATGGACTCCTTCAGGAGTGATACGGTGCCCTAAGAACGACACTTCGTTGGCGCCAAAGGTACACTTGTCGTACCGGACTACAAGGCCGTTTTGTTGCAGGCGGTCGAGCACGATGCGCAGGTGATGGAGGTGTTCCTCTTTTGAGGAGGAGAACACAAGTATGTCGTCCACATAACATACACAGAAAGGGAGGTCCCCTAAGATGCCATCCATGAGACGTTGAAACGTTGCCCCAGCATTACGAAGGCCAAAACAAGAGTAATTGAAGGTGTATGTGCCAAACGGAGTGGTGATGGCGGTCTTGGGGATGTCTATTGGGTTCATAGGCACCTGATAATACCCCTTCAGGAGGTCGAGCGTAGAGAAAACCTTTGCTTTGTGCAGGTAGGAGGTTACATCGGCAATGTTTGGGAGGGGGTAGTGATCTGGTTCTGTTTGCATGTTCAGGCGCCTGTAATCCCCGCACAGACGGAGGGAGCCGTCTTTCTTCAGAACGATGTGTAAGGGTGACGACCATGGGCTGGAGGCCTTTTGGCAAAGGCCCATTTTCTCCATTTCGGCGAACGTCTGTTTGGCGGCTGCCAATCGTTCCGGTGCAAGACGTCTGAATTTTGCGAAGACTGGGGGTCCCGTCGTCTTGATATGGTGATAAATACCATGCTTGGCAGGAACCGTGGGCGTTTGGCGAAGTTCTGGACGGAAAACTTCCGGGTAGGACGTGAGGAGGTGGGCGTAGGCATCCGTGGGTGCGCTGATGTGGAGAGCGAGGTTAGAGGGGGCGGGTTGAAGAGGTGTCGACAAGTACGAGTCTGCGTTGACCAATCGTCGGTGGGTGACATCGACCAGAAGGTGGAAATGGGAGAGGAAATCCGCACCGAGGATTGGCATTGTGACGTCAGCAACGAGAAACTTCCAATTGAATTTACCGTTTCCGAACGATAATGTGAGGCTCTTGTAACCGTAGGTGGGTATCGCAGATCCGTTGGGAGCTACCAAGCAGACGTCGGCAGATATAGACAGACTACGTTGTGCCTTGAAGAGTTTCCTTGGCAAAAGAGAACGACAAGCACCCGTATCTACCAAAAATCGCACGCCCGTTCCTGCATCCTGTAAAAAGAAAAGATTAGAAACATGGGAGGCCACCGCCACAAGCGATGGCCTACTTACACGTTTTTTGGCCACTGACAATCTTTGGCACATTTCTTCGCGGTTGCCCCGAATCTGAAGTGGTAGTAGTAAAACTGCGGCGGATGGGAGGTAGTAAGTGGCTGTAGAAGTCGTTCGTTGGGGCGCGAGCGATTGGTGGGTGGTGGGCGGCTTTGTCGCCGCTTCGGCACGTCACGGGGTAGGCGTGTATGTCCTACGGCATTCATGTCAGCTTCGGTTGACGTTGAATAGGCATCCTCGTCGTCAGGGGTGGAGGCATTGATGGAGGTCTTGAAGTGGCTGTCCATAAGGGCGTCGGCTTTGGTCATCAAGTCCTTTATGGGTAAACTATCAACATCGGGTATGGCAGCGCGCACAGGTTCAGGTAAACGGCGTATCCAAAGGGCACGGAGTAGGTTCACCTCACGAGGAGAGCCGTCTGCGGCAGGTTGAAGGCGAGCGATACTGGTCATTTCCCTGAGGGCAAGCGAAGCCCTTTGGTCCCCCAACGGTTGTTGCGAGAGCTGAAAAAGCTTTGCTATACGGGCGGCTGGCGACGGCGAGTACTGCTGCAGAAGGTATGATTTGAGGTCGTCATACGCTATTGGGGTGTCTCCTTGTCCACAAAGCCAGTCGGATATTTCTGGGAAGGTGTCCTCGGGTATCGCTGCGAGAACATAATCCGCTTTGGTGGTTGAGCGAGTCACGCCCCTGATACGAAAGTGGACTTCAGCGCGTTGAAACCAAGCGAACGCTTCTCCGCTAGCGAACGGTGAAAGTTTCAATGGAGCGGCCGCAGTGCCAACTGCTGGGGTAGAGTCCGCCTCCGTCATATTACCAACGATGGAGGGGCGAGGGAGGTGGGGGTGGAAGGCAGTGGGAGCGAGTCGACTTCCGTGGTCACCAATGTGACGGGCCGAGAGAGGAGTTGTGAACTCAAAGGCAGATTGGAAACGACTGAGTTATATTGTTGTGGAACACTCTCCTTATATACAAAACCTCAAGGCAACAGGACATGACAAGTTCACAAGACAGACAATATCACAGAGGAAAAACCAGACAGGAATTTTCATGTTCGTTTTAGTGCGAGGGAGGAGCGAAGATACAAGCATAATATATACAAAAGGAATTTTGTACAATTGTGTGAAACACGGTTGGTACAGATCCAACATGGAAAAATACCCCAGTGAGTAGAGGAAATAAGGGAATAAATAAACTATATAAGAAGTAGTGAACAATTAAAATATAATGTTTTACAGATAGTGACAACATTAAAACAGATCTTTCATATATAAAATATAAAAAGCGACTTATGTCAGCCTGTCCAACATAAAGACATTTGCTTAAAGTTTGAATTTTTTGAGTTTCAACTACCCAGTTTAGGAAGATCATTCCACAACTTGGTCACAGCTGGAATGAAACTTCTAGAATACTGAGATTATTATTATTATTATCATCATTATTATTATTATCATCATTATTATTATTATTATTATTATTATTACATGGTAATTTAAGTACAGTATATAAATCATATTAAAATGAATGTGCAGTCTGTTATAGATTTTCGTTGACTTGAAAGCCTACCTGCTAAAACAATACTTATAAACCAAATTATGAAGAACATTTTTATTTATTTTTGCTGTAAAACGAGGTGTTTAAAGTCTATTACGTACTTTTTTTGTTCTTTACTTCATGGAGCGACAAGAAATGCCCACAACGCCCATTGCAAACATTTATTTCTGAAAGTGATTAGCACCGCCAGATAATTCAGTCAATCAATTTATCTCCTGAAAATCGAAGCTTTCTACTTTTCATCCATTTTCTTTCTTCCAAACCTTGCTGTCCAACCTCTCACTTGAGATTATGTAGTGCTATTACGAGGTTTACCCAAGTTGCACTGTTAATAATTTGCATTAGAAAAACAGTAAATGCCTGGCACCATTTATTCCAGGATTTTTACCGTTTTAAAAACGGTTATATTGACGTAAAGGAGTGATATTAAGGTCACTAACCAGTAAAATATAGGAACAAAGTATGGTTAAATTACGGTCGCCTCTATTTTACTGAAATACAGCTGAGAACAGTATATTTTCACGGAGAAATTGTGATTAGAATTACAGTTTTTTTAACTGTGTAGATCTTGGTGGCGAATGGCCTCCCCAGCCCGAGTGTCCTAAACCCAATCCAAGCCAGGTCATCAAAGCAGACCAACTAGGAGGGGGGGGGGGGGGGGGTTGCTGTGGGGTTGTTGGAGGAGTAAGACCTCCTAACCTCACACACGACTAATGCACAGTCGAACACTAACTTCTGTTAAAGCCTCATTTTGCTGTAATTAGATTCACACGTAGCAATTAGGATAAACCACCGTCCTTTTATTCATAGTTGAACCAACTAGAGTCATTAATTGTATTTTACAAACATTTGCTATTTGTATCACTCTGGAGCGATATAATTGTTTTTATTTCTTGATAACATTATTTATATATTTATATATGTGTGTGTGTATGTGTGTGTGCTCTTTGATCATGGTCTTCGGACTCCCCAAGAGAGATTATTTCCCCAAACATTTAACTGGGTTCCACAAGGTACTACAAGAGTTGGAAGACCCAGGCCTGCATGACTGAGGACTATGAAATGTGGAGTTGGAGATGATGAATGGAGACGTATTGATTTAAAAGCTCAAGATAGAAACGACTGGCGAAATGTCTATGGAAGGCAAAACTGTTTTGTATTATGGAATTATTTAGACAACTCTCCTTATATATATATATATATATATATATATATATATATATATATATATATATATATATATATATATATATATATATATATATATATATATATATATATATATATATATATATATATATATATATACAGACGACCTATTTATACAGTATCCGTGGTTTACGAAGAAATGAGAGATGAGAATGGTAGATATGCTTAAGAATGGTGCAAATCCAGCAGAGATGAATTGATAAACTGGTTTGATCTTGTGCAAATAAATGGGAATGAGAGGGTGGGGAAATAAAGACACATTCTGGACATGTATAGAAAAATTAAAAGAGGAAGACCAAGAAAGAGGTATTGGAAAGGGAGGACTGTAACGTGCAGAGAGAGAGAGAGAGAGAGAGAGAGAGAGAGAGAGAGAGAGGCCCGAGCTACATGATAATGGCTCATTATATGGAACCGGTGGCGATGAACCTTATGTGTTGGTGTATTGAAATGATAAAGTTTCGGAAGTTTACTGCACAGTGGTTCATCCATGTAGCAATTATTTATGTCTGATCTTGCCGTTGAAGCTACCCACTTTCGATAGAAACATCTTGGTTTGTGTGTATTTATATATATATATATATATATATATATATATATATATATATATATATATATATATATATAATTATATATTTATATATGTATATATATATATATCTATGTATATGCATATATAATTATGTATTTATATATATATATATATATATATATATATATATATATATATATCATAAAATATGTAATAAATTGGAATATATCAGGACAAGAACAATTTTCAAGAGAAGTAAGAATTTAACCTTTCCGGGAAAAAAAAAAAAAAAAGTCCTGAAAATATTTCCAGTAATCCAGTTAATAGATTGAAAATGCTGTTAGTTTAAGCTTTAGTTTGTTCAATAGATAGTAGTCTAGAGAGGTCCCATCTCTCTCTCTCTCTCTCTCTCTCTCTCTCTCTCTCTCTCTCTCTCTGAAATGGTAGCCAGGCCGAAATTAACGGCATGTCAATTCATGGTGTATGTAATACACTCATTCATATATGTTCAGCGATTTTTATACCCAAATGCTTTCAATAAGTTTCTACAAGTATGAAATTCTATTGAAGCTTCATTGCAGTAACCACATAAATGCTGAGCAGTTATGTAGCTATATTCTATTCAGAACATATTTTCGTTTATTCTAAACATATATGTTTCATACGAGTTGGGTTTAATTTGAAATCATAAAACCGTATTTGGTTTAAAATAGAACAAGTGTGTAACATGAGTCTTTTGTAAAGTGGCGATCGTTAGATACTTAATTCAATAAGCATTTGGCGAAGTTGCCCACCATTTTTTTTTCTTCTTTTTCTAAACTGACAAGGAATTGAATATCCCTTGCTTATCGTAGTTTCAAAGTTACCTGTAATCAACAGAAGAAAGGGACAAATCATAGTTTTGTAGTTGAATATCCCAAAATCGAACATGTAAACTCACAGAATCAGTGGCCAAGCCCCATCCTTCCCAGCCTGGCTCACAGTAGACCAAGGAGGGTGGATGGTTTTATTGGTCACGCTGGCAACACTGGCGAGCGTGATGAATGGTGATGGTGGGATATATATATATATATATATATATATATATATATATATATATATATATATATATATATATATATATATATATATATATATATATATATATATATATATATTTCCTGTTATGCTGAGCGGCATTGCCAAACATTGGTCTGTCTTTGTCCCTCGCATCGGGGGTGGGGAGGGAGTAGCAGTACTGTAATTAAGAAAGTCGGAAGGGTTGAATTTGTGTGTGTGAATACAAACATATCTTTCTAAATGTTTAGCCGTCATTTATGACAGGTCGTGTACACTAGTATGTTAGAAAAATTAACAAGTGCAAAATCTACTCACTAATATATTGTTCGGTAATCATACTTCCGCAGTCATTTGCTTTATGAAATTTTATTTTCATGTTTAGGAAAATTTTATCAACTCTTTTATTTGTGCATCTTTTCATTAATTATATTCTCAAAACCTTATAGAAATCCATCGGTGTCTTTGCGAGATTCCTTTTGGAAAAACAAACAAACAAATAGACAAGCGTTGACGGCCTGGGTAGCAAGCAAACCTGCACAGTTGAGTTCATAATCAGACACCGGCCTCGTTTCCGAGTTAATTCTCGTCTAATTTGCTTTACCTGCTAATGAAAGGGGAGTTTGTGGGTGGGGGTGGGGGGGTGGGGGGGGGCAGGCACAGGCTTCATGAACGCTGTTACTATGCAAATGCATGAGTATACAGCGGGTGTTCGACTGCAGGAAAACAATCATTGTACTGAACCTCATCCATGAGGATATTTTTTGCATAAATGCCATAGCAAAGATATTTCCAGCTTCATAAGATTGTTTAAATTATCCCTTTTAAATATTTTCATTAGTCTTGTGCATTTTGTTTGGAATCCATTTCATATTTCATTTGCCTTTTCCATAATAATTGAGTCCCGATTTTATTAACCCGTCAATATGAAAGATGAACGCAAACGTAAAATAATAATTTTAATTGCTTTAATTCTTCTTTTCTTTAGATATCGCCTGAAGACTTACAAGATTTAGAGAAAGGTGCATTATCTGATAGAACACCAACCGAATTGAGTAACTTCTACAGTAGCTTTTCCCCAGTGCACCTCACGGAATCCATTGTAGGCATTACTTGAGGTTTTCAGCTTTTTATTATCATTCCGTTCCCGCTTTCTGCCTTCCAGTCTGCTTTACAACCTCTCTAAAGTTTAGGGTTATGGTAGCCTACTGGAAACGTTCCTGCCTGGTGATCAGCTGGACGGGAGATCGAGTCCCGCTCCAGCTCGATAGTTTCTTGTAGTGTCTGCAACCTCACCTGCCTTGTCAGCTAAGGATGAGGTGGTTTGGGGGAGCATATTGGTCTACCTGCTGAGCCATCAGCAGTCATTGCCTGGTCATAGCTTGGGTGGCGAGGGACCTTGGGCGCCGATCATTAGTAGATATGGTCATTCTCTAGGAGTCTAGGGAATTGTTCCGTCTCTAGGCCCTATGACATTGTCACTGTCCCTTGTCTCTGCCATTCATGAGTGACCTTCAAACTTCAAAGTTGCACCTGAGCACCGAAGGTCCTCCCAGGTCCCATCGCCCGTTTTCATAAATCTAATTCAGTGCAGCTTTTGCGGTAATTTGATATCAATTCCCAAGTCACGAATCTCTCTTCTAATTCTCCTTTTCATCTTCAGTCTTTGTCTCCGTCCTCACTTCCCGCAGTATTTATAGACCTTGAATCCGCTTGATGGACACTAATTGTTGTTTAGGACAAGGAGCTCCTTCGCAGCCCAGAGAGATATCATCCTCTGTGGAGCATGGCCAAATATATCATTTAATTCCTTCTCGGCCAAGTATCAGGGGAGAATACTGATTGGGGGAGCTTCTGAACAAGGCACAGGCGAGGGAGAGCAGAAATGGTCTTTTTTTCACCTCCTCTATCGAATTTGGAAGGCTGTGCTTTCACCCTGCCTCCTCAAGTGTGTGTGTGTGTGTGTGTGTTTGTGTGTGTCATGGAAGGGTATCTGTGATGCAAGTGTCGTGCCAACTGAGAGGTAATTGACCGGGATTTTATAGCTGTAGCAAAGATATCCAAACGTTTTGCAATATTTCATCCCATGAAGAAATTGAAGGAGATGGATATTAAATTGCAACCGGAAAACTATTGAAATCCGGATGAGATTATGGAGTAACCTTCCTAATCTGGTAGTTGATTTGGTGGAATTTCATAAGTTCAAAGTTGCAGTGAATGTATAGCCTATATGTTGAACAGGCTAATTTAAGTCTGTCTTTATAGTTTATATATGAAAGGCTTATTTTAATGTTACTGTTCTTATGATAATTCATATTAATCATTCATTACTTCTCTTGTTTCTTTATTAATTTCCTTTCCTAACAGGGAAATTTTTTCCTTTTGAACCCTGCTTTTCCAATTAAGTTTGTAGTTTGGATTGCAATAATAATAATAATAATAATAATAATAATAATAATAATAATAATAATAATAATAATAATAATGATAATAATAATAATAATAATCGTGATTCATACTCAATAAGGTCAGAGCGATTCTAAATAGTCACAAAGATACCATTCATACTTAAACTCATAATTTAGGTGTTGGAATCTGCATGTTTAGTCTCACTTTCTTTTCTTTTATTCGACAGGCAATAGACTTCTTCGTAGTTGGTTTTGTTTATGAGTCCTGCTTGTTATTCCTATAAGTGATGTTCATGGTAATGTTACATTTTCAGTCTTTACGCTTTCAAGACTGGAGAATATGGTAATCCACTATTTGCATAATACAACTCGTACAGTTATTCAGACACAACAATGAAATGCCCCCGACCCTTTACAGTATCTTTAGCTAGCGATGAGAATCAAAATTCATGAAGCCAACTGTACCTATACTTCTACGACTATGGTGGCTTTATCGAGATTAAGATGAGCTTCACAACACATTAATGCACTTCTCTTCAGAATACATATCTTCATTTGCAGTGTTTATTCTCTACCCCGTTTGTTAACTCTCTCTCTCTCTCTCTCTCTCTCTCTCTCTCTCTCTCTCTCTCTCTGCGTACTTTTTTCTTTACTTTACCAGTGTTCTTGAATGCTGTTACCTGAACTTCCTCCCTATTATGGATAATGAAGAATATGATTCAAGCTATCAGTTCACCTAGTTATTTGATGTTAATTGTCATCAGTGCTCTGGGATTAAAGAAAAAGATAAAACGCACATGAAACAGAAATAGAACGAAGTAGATTAGATATTTTGCAGTTCTTCTAAAAAAATGAAAGAGAAAATTGCCTTTTAGGCAGCCACATGTTCGAATGTTGGAACTGCAGTAAAAGTTGTTAATCAAATCTTATGCAATTAAATAGTTGTTATTGAAAGTGAATAACAGAAATAAATATGGAAGCTTTTCTGATGTATTGTTAGAGGTCAACACATGTTACCGTTTCTGATTATTATTATTATTATTATTATTATTATTATTATTATTATTATTATTATTATTATTATTATTATTATTATTATTTGTTCAAGAACAAGAACCTTCCGATATTGAACTCGACGGTCAGATTAGCTGTCGTCTAATCCGAAGTACTTGAGGGAGAGCGACGTCCCTTATGTCATGACTTGTCGTTTCGACTCTCACTTATATTACCGTAATTTTTTTGTGGAATGGATATACTAGTTAGATATAGTATGGGTAATCAAATATGAGACTTACTGTGGACGATATAAGCTTTTTTCTTTTATCAAGAAACAAAGTATGGGTAGATGATTCTCCACGATATACAGTATACAGTGTATGGATGTATATATATATACATATATATATATATATATATATATATATATATATATATATATATACAGTATATATATATATATATATATATATATATATATATATATATATATATATATATATATATATATACTGTATATATATATATATATATATATATATATATATATATATATATATATATATATATATATACAGTATATATATATATATATATATATATATATATATATATATATATATATACTGTATATATATATATATATATATATATATATATATATATATATATATATATATATATACAGTATATATATATATATATATATATATATATATATATATATATATATACTGTATATATATATATATATATATATATATATATATATATATATATATATATATATATATATATACAGTATATATATATATATATATATATATATATATATATATATATATATATATATATATATATATATATATATATATATATATATATATATATATATATATATATATACATATACATATATATATATATATATATATATATATATATATATATACAGTATACATATATATATATATATATATATATATATATATATATATATATATATATATATATATATATATACATATACATATATATATATATATATATATATATATATATATATATATATATTTATATACAGTATACATATATATATATATACAGTATATATATATATATACAGTATATATATATATATATATATATATATATATATATATATATATATATATATATATATATACAGTATACATATATATATATATATATATATATATATATATATATATATATATATATATATATATATATATATTCCGTATATTGATAATCTCAAGAACAACGACAAAATTCCTTAAAAGGAATGAATTTGAGTATAAGGTCACATTTGTATTAAAGGTGATCGTTACAAATTGGTCTTATTACTGAGAACTTCGGAAGTATGTAATTCCTGCTTAATCACTCCCTGCCATCTCCACAATTAAAAACTTCTTCCCATAAAGACTAAGGGTTGAAACGTGTGTGACAGACTTTCACCCTTAGCATTCTCAATGATGAACTCTGTCTTCCTCTCCATTTCCTTGAGTGTATATCACTATATTCACTCGGAATAGAAAATACACTTTATTCATCTGTTTTTACGTCTAGTCGAGTCCGTGGTCAACAGATTAAGACGTAAATTTGAATTATCAGTTACTGGGGAATAAACCAAATGACATTTATTGATTTGGTATGGTTAAAATGACAAGTTGTTTGTCAGAGAGAGATGTCTTCGAAAACGAGTTTGAATGAAAGACTGGACGAGATTTTTCAAATGATTTTTTTTTTATCTTTTTTATATATTATTATATTGATATCTATAATTACTCGGATTTCATTGGTATAATTTTTTTTCTTTATTGCAAATCAAGAAATTTCTACAAACTTAACAACTGGAGTAAATAAGAAATAATTCAGAGTAAGCAAGTTATTGCTTCAACTCAATTAACAGTTGGAATTCATTCACAGAAGCCGCAAATACAAAAGCCAAATACAATGTCGGAACACTGACATGCCAAATCATTATTTGCTTTAAACATTCTCTATATTGCTTGAAAATCAAGAAACATTCAATTTTATTCATTTGTCTATTACAAATAATATTGAAATATCACTTACGTATTAAAATATTTTCAATATAAACCAGATCGTTTTGGACAAAGAAAAAAGACAAGTATATATATATATATATATATATATATATATATATATATATATATATATATATATATATATATATATATATATATATATATATATATATATATATATATATGTAGTTTTATTCAAGAAAATAACAAAACAAAACATTCATCAATAATTTGCCGAATGAAGCTTAAAGCCTCTTCGGAGAAACTTCCATGGCCTCGACTTGTCAGAAAAGTACACCGGAGTTATATCAACAGTGCGTCGAGACCCCTACGAACTTTGCACCACTCGTCTTTTTATAACGAATTGTCTTTTATCTATAATGTAATCACTATTGCCGTTTTTCCATTGTCCAAAACACTTCAGAACATTTCAAAACTCTTTTTTATTCTTATTTATCAGGTGACATCGTTATCAATCTTCGCTTTAACACTGCAAAACAGCGAATTTTTCCATATATGCAAACTCAAGTGAACATATGTAAAAACTCAACGAAAACTGTTTTCGTCCCAACTATTATTCTAGTTTGTCATTTAATACTTTCTTTCATATTGGCCTCGCTTTTAACTACATAAGCTGTATACTGCAATCTCTCTCTCTCTCTCTCTCTCTCTCTCTCTCTCTCTCTCTCTCTCTCTCTCTCTCTCTCTGCTTCACATTCCCTGACACAAAACAACAAACCCCACTTAACATGACTTTGCTCCTCCCTTTCCTTTTCCAAGGTTAATATCGAAGTTATTCCCCCTCTCCTGAAACAAACATTGGGAGCATTCATACACTCAACAGTTTCTAGTTTGTGTGTTTACTATATATATATACAGTATATATATATATATATATATATATATATATATATATATATATATATATATATATATATATATATATATATATATATATACTGTATATATATATATATATATATATATATATATATATATATATATATATATATATATATATATATATACTGTATATATATATATATATATATATATATATATATATATATATATATATATATATATATATAACAGATTTTGAGCGAAGCGAAAATCTATTTTTGGGTGAGGTAGCCATGTCGTCCTGATGGAAGTTCCTATTAGGTAGCTTTCTAGGGTATATTTGAGTACAGTGATATTCCCAGAGAATTTTACCTTAAGGTATCCAGAATTCTAACTCCTGGAGCGAATATCCCTAAATAATCTCACAGGGATATCGCATAATATCAGAGGACGTATTCTTGACACGTCACATAGCTATCTTCGCCCCGAACAGTATTAACGCTTCGAGGGGGAATAGTGACAAGAATCTGAAACGAGAATGAAAAAAGAGCCGCTCATAAGGCATCTCTCCTATCCCGTTTCCAGTGTGTATCTGATGAAGGCGGTAGCGCCCTCTTTATTCCTTGTAGCGATATACGAGGTGTTACAGATACTGTACTATAGGGAGGGGTCAACAGGCCCTTTTACAATACATGGAAGGGCGGGTCTATCAGGATGACATGGCTACCTCACCCAAAAATAGATTTTTCGCTTCGCTCAAAATCCGTTTTTTGGGCTCAGGGCATGCCGTCCTGATGGAAGTTTCCCAGAGCATTACTGTATCTGTGGATTCTCAATCAGTGCCGTACTCTCAAGAAAGTATTTTCCTGGTCCGTCTAGACCTAGAGACCTATGATGTTACCGTCATACATCATTATTATCTAAGCATGAACTATGTTAGTGCTTCCTGCCCCCTACAGGGAAGAGTCGTACTAGACTCTGGAAAAAGTTTCGAGGAGTACATAAAAATTTATGGATGACAAAATGACAAGCCTGTATAGTGGTCTCCCCCTATACAATATAAAGCAAAGTTTGTATAAGAGTCACCAATGTCAGAATGAATTTGTGACACCTTCCCCAATGCGACTACTCTTATAAACTATTGGATAATGGTTGTATCCGCCTAGAAACAAATTTTGCCTCTTTGCCACCAACCCGTTAGGGTACCACGTCAACCCTTCCATGGAAGGGTTAGAGTGAGTGGACTTTTGCTTGAATCAGGGAACAGTCTCGAAAGACATACCATGATAAAAATATCCATATTTTAATCTTAATGCTAAGTACATTCCTAATAAAATGAGTGTGGGCGAAAAAGACGCAGGGTTCACTATAAACTAGTTTATTAAAATTTAATAAATGAACGTATCAGATCACATTTATAAAATTTATAAAATGTGGATGATATGCGTAAAAGCATAAAGAAAAACAGTCAACAGGAAATATTGTTTCATCTTCTAGGAAACAGATTTGCCACTTAAATAGAATTATTAATAATAATGATATAGTCTGTATACTGTTTACATACACTAGCGTAAAAAACGCTTGGCACAAGTGTTGGTATTATGCTATAGATTACCGACGTCAATGGAACAGATCGTAAGGACACTTTCGTGGCCTATCGCTCAGCGTGTAGTAACATACAGTGACTACACGCGCACCCTCTTAATTAATCGTCCCAAATTAATTACACTGTTCCTCGCAGACTTAAAACAGACGGTTAAAGAATTCTACCTGCTGCTACCACAGATCTCATAAGTTGCTCCACTTGCTTCGTATAGTGCATAAAGAATGCCTTGGATGACTACCAGCCGGTGTGCAAACAAGGATGTTCAAAGTCCATATAATTGAAGAAATTTTATGGAAGAGGCAACTTTCCTCGGATCATGACTAACGGCTGTACTGTCTGGATCCTTTCTACGAATAACACGGGTGAATTTCGCCCTTAGTTATAGATAACTTTGAACCCAGGGTTTCTCTTCTGAACAGCTGTCCTCCCATAAAGTCGGAAGTTCTATTAAGATAGACCTTTAGGCACTCCACTGGACATAGAGATGCATCTTCCTCCAGAGGGCAGATTCTCTAGGGACCCCACCTGTTGGTGGGTAGCTTGTTCCTGGTAAGAAACGTTGGGTCTGGAAATAGATTCAGTTCTCCCTCCAAGAACTGGACGTGGCCTTCCTCTGTAGAGAGAGCCACTATTCACTAACTCTGGCCCCCAAGGCGAGTAAAAACAGAAATATGACTTAAATTTAAAACCTTCTAAGCATATTCCTCATTGTTCATTATTTATACACAATGAGGAATCATATCTAATGACCAAGCAAATGGTCTTTGGAAGGGCTGAAGGGCTAGTTCATTAAGAACGTCGTTAGAAAGGTCGACCTGTAAGGCATATGGTATCTGACTTGTCAAGGAGGCTTGAACAATAGAATTGTGTAGGCTTCTAAACCTTGATCATGAAGGTGAATGAAGAATGATAAATAGGAATCTGTCGGGATTTCTTTCGGTTTCTTCGCCTTGACAAAGGATAGCTATTTCTTCCCTGAAGCCTCATAATGTCTTCTGGTTTCCTCCAAAAGTCTAAACCGACTTTTAAACACCAAATCTTTTTCTCATCGTTAAGGAGAGAAAATCATGAGATGTAGGTTCCGTGTTTTCTGTGATAGAGCGAAGATAGTCGACTTCTGTACTCGCTGAGACAGGGATGGATCCGGTAGCGGTACGAATTTTAATCTTAGTTCCAATGCCAGAGGGAACCACATGCTATTTAGCCACTTGTGGGCCACTATTGCAGCTTTCCCTTTGAAGGTTCTCAGCATATCGAGGACCTTCAAAAGGAGGTGTGCGGAGGGAACAGATAGATACTGGACCATCTGTTCCAGTCCAGGGACATAGCGTCCACTGCCTCTGCTAACGGATCCTCGTAAGGGGACACGTAACGAACTATTTTCTTGTTGTCTTTCGTCGCAAAGAGGTCTATCTGCAGCTCTGGGACTTGACTCGAGATGAAGGAGAACGATCCCGCGTCAAGGGACCATTCTGACTCTATAGGTGTAAACCTAGATAGAGCGTCTGCTGTCACATTGCGGAACCCTTGAATATGAACTTCTGACAGGTGCCATTTCTTCGCGCGTTTGATGCGTATTTTCTCCAGACTCCTGTTGCATCCTTGAGCTGTGCTCTTAGCACTGGATCTGTTATCGAAGCAAACTGTAGAGAGCCCAGCACTATCTCCTGTTCGCGTCTTGATATCCGTTTTAATTTCAATAGTCTCTTGACAGATCCTGCTATTTCTTTCCTCTTCTTACTAAGAATGGAAAGCCGATGTGACTCCAAATTCCAGTGGATTCACAACCACCGAAATTTTTGAGCTGGAGAAAGACGAGACTTTTTGATGTTGATCTTGAATCCCAGATGTTCCAGGAACTGGATCACTATCTTAGAAACTTGCATGCATTCTGTCCTGGATGCTGCCCACACCAGCCAGTCGTCCAAGTAGGCTACTACTTGGACCCCCTTTAGGCGTAATTGATGGACGGCTGCGTTCGCGAGCTTCGTGAAAATCCTTGGGGCTATGTTTAGCCCGAAAGGCATGGTTCTGAAGGCGTAAAACTATCAATGTAACTTGAAGCCTAGGTAGGGGGAGAGGTGACGATTAATTGGAACGTGCCAATAAGTGTCAAACAAGTCTATAGACACAGCATATGCCCTTTTGGGCAGTAGGGTCCTTATGTGTTGAAGTGTGAGCATTCTGAACTTGTAGTTCACTATGAACTTGTTGAGTGGCGACAAGTCTAGAATGACTCTAAGTTTTTCTGAGTCCTTCTTTGGAACACAAAACAGCCTTCCTTGGAATTTGATGGACTTAATCTTCCGGATTACTCTTTTGTCTGAGAGCTCTCGGACATATTCTTCCAGAGGGGGGGTTGAGTGTTGGAAGAATTGAGGAAATTGAGGTGGAGGACTGCTCCAGCTCCAACCTAGTCCATTCTTATTTAGGCTGTGGGCCCAGGGATCGAAGGTCCAGCGATCCCTAAAAAGCTGTAATCTCCCTCCTACTGGAAGTATCTACTTCTGCTGTTGTGGACCTGAGGCCTTGCCTCCTTGACCGCATCCTCCCCTGGATCCCCTTCCTCTTGAAGGTTGTCTAGAAGAACCTCTGGCTGTTCCTCTGGCTCTCGAACGAAAGGAAGAAGTCTGCCTTCCGGAGGCTGGGTTTAGAACTGGCGACTGTGTCACCGTTTGTTGAGGTGTCAGCTGGTACGTGGTTGGAGGTTGTGCCACTATCTGAGGCACCGCGGTCACAGGAAGTTGTTGTTGATGTTGCTGTCGGTAGGGTCTAGCCAGCCGAGAGGATGGCCTAGGCCTTTTTGTCTTCCTCTTGGGTTGGGAACCCTCATCCGTAGAAGACTTTCTCTTAAGATCTAGGCCCCACTTTTTGAGAAGGTTCTCTGTGGCGGCCTTGTCTACTACCTCTTTAACCACTTCATTGGAAAAGAGGTCTTTACCCCAAATACGAGAGGAGATCAGTTTCGGTTCGTGCCTCACCGCAACCGAGGCGAACACAAACTCTCTACAGGCTCTCCTAGCTTTAATAAAGCTATAGAAATCCTTCGTAACTGTGGCCAGATGGGTTTTGACCACAACCATGAACATGTCCTGGTTCTTGGGGTCACTTGCCATCGTTTCTAGTGTCATTTGCAACGACATCGATGCCGCAAGTCTTTCCTTTGTCTCTTGCTCTCTATGCAAGGGAACCTCCGACAGTTTTGGAAGTGCCTCACCGAACTGGCATTCAGTAATATCAGCTTCCAGTTTCCCGACAGAGAAGGTAAGGTGTACGTCCTTCCAATCTTCCTGGTCCAAGGGCAAGGTCAGAGATAACGGCTTGCACTCCTCCAAGGAGGGGCATGGTTTCCCTGCCTCCACTGCTTTTAAGGCAGCCTTATATACCTTTTCCAAGAAGGGAAAGGCTCTGGTAGGAGAGGCCACAAAGGAGGGAAGCTTCTTATTCAAGGCTGGCACCTTTGAGTTAGTGAAGCCCCTCTCTTTCATCGAGCTCGTTAGTAACGTCTGAGCTTTACTATGGTCAAAAACTATGACCTTCGGCTCCGTCTCCTCCTTTAAGACTGGCTCCTTCCTAAGACGGACATAGCAGTCCGGATAAGAATCTTTGTTGGGCCAAAATTCCACTTCTTCCAGGGGAATTGCTCCCAACTTTTCTGAGATCACGATCTCCCCGGTTGTCATTGGCATGTGTTCGGCATACCTCCAAGGATTGGTATCCGAGCACAAAGGAAGATCCTTCACGCTGAGCCACTTCTGGGGCCCACGTGATGCTGCAAGTCTACGTAACTCCAGTTTCATTGCAGCTTCCTTCTCATCATTCTTCCTTTGAATTTGTTGGATCATCTCAACAATGGAAGAAAGAGTCCTTCCTAGTTCATCTGGGATAGCAGACGATGTAGAAGGAACAGGTTCTGGGTCCGGAACCGACTTAACCGACACTTCGTCGATTTCTTGCTCTTCTACTTGAGGAGTCTGGAACAGCTACTCCTCCTGACCTTCTCCTAGAAGGTCCTTTTCAGTAGAATCCGACACCTCCGACATCCTATCGTCCAATTGGATGTCTTGAAGGGCGGCTGAGACTTCAGAATCTACCGGATTCTGGGTAATTGGTATCTCCACCTGAGGCTGGGGGATGATTGCATCAGCCGATGCTTTAGGGAAAAGGTAGGCCCTCATCTTCTCATTTAGAAGGTAGGGACCTGAGGTGTTTTTCTGAAAACCCCTCACTCAGGATCGTAAAGTTTTCCTGGCAGCATCCCTTGACTCCGTTGACTTAGGGTCGTCAAAAGCCTCGGTAATCAGGTTAGAACAAACTGTACAAACCTGAGGGTCCCAATAGCGGAGATCACCTCTGGAGGCTGCGCACTTCGGATGGTCCTCCTGTAAAGAGAAGAAAAATCCATGAGTATCAAGTGGAGGCTTTCAATTATGTTGAGACATTTAGCTTATATAGAATCGCTATAAAAGTTAGGAAAGACACATACTTGTATTTCCTGCCCAGTCAATTGCTGAAACCTCCCAAGATATTAAAACTAAGGTAAATTCTATTCTAGAATACCTTACGTAAATTCCTAAATGGAAATTTAAGGTGTAGTTCACACCTTGAGATAACGTTTTAATATGCGGGATAAAAAGAATATAGAAAGAACTTACTTTCTATATATTGTACGGTCTCAACAAAAGGCTGTACAAGATAACATAAAGTATGATGAAGAACTTTTAGTGTTATCACAAGCTCTGTACAGCAGTTTCTGCTAATGCAGTGTGTACTACACTACGAATACAGCAACTACTGTACATCGCATGTTGTTGTGCCGGCTAGCACGTGCCGGTACGTGCCGGCGTGCGCCTGCACGTGCCGGCCGGCAACTACCCCTGTATAGTTCAAAGATATACTATCTTTAACTAATAGGCGGCAGCCCACTGATTCGCGACTGTGTGCTGGCCGGCAATCATTGCCAGCCGACGGCTGAAAACACTAAAACTTGGCTGTCGGCTGCTAATCGTAGTAGCCAGCAGATTCGGGCTGTGTTTCCCCTGCCGGCAGGCAAAGGTAATAAAACCCGTGCCCGCCGACAGTAGCCAAGAACCAGAGAACCTCCACCTGCCCGGCTGTCTGCTGTGAAGCCGGCAGCCGGGTTAGGGGTGCAACACAATAGTCAGAGAAATAGAATGGATGTAAGGTTATAAGGCGGCATTGCCATACGACCTTCCATCCAGAAAGAGTGAACTTATGGAAGGGGAGAATGTAACATTCAGGCATCCAAAGAATCCATAGTCTGCCGGGCTCTACCGGCAGACATGGAAGGGAGACCAAGGGAGGTCTAGGGTTCACTCTGCAAAGAATAAAGGGTCTCTGCCGGCCGACACGTAGTGCCAGCCGGCAGAGAGCTGAGCCTGTCCTCCATCCTAACCTATACTAGGTACGCAAGTAGGACTGCGGCCAAAGAAAATAAAAGTAAGAGAGGTGGGGAAGGGATAAGGGTCCTATAGACTTCGTTCCAGCAGGAGAAACACTCAGCCGTTAGGGAAGCTCATCCTAACCAAGAGTTGTCTATTAGGGAGGAAGACTGGCAATACTTGCTAACCTCATCCCAACCAGAACAAAGTTAGGTGAAGTTATTTCGCCGGAAAACAGAGAAAACTCATTCTCCAGCCCGAGAAAAACAACACAGGACAGTCTGCTAGGCCACTAGAGGAAGGAATCATCCTTCCAACATGGACTAGGGAAGCAAAGCTTCCTGTGTCCGCCCCTAACCTAGGAAAGGAGACTCTTTCTCTATGCTAGGAAGAAGCAGACCACAGACTGGAAAATCTGATGTTCTGCCCTAACCCAAAAAACCAGTCACTCTGGTTATCAGGTCAGGACAGACATATCCTAGAATAGTTATACCTGAATTATTATACAGATAGAACCACTAGGATTAAGCCGAAGGCTTACAGAGGGAGAGAGGGATTGAACTTAGACTCCGGAGGAGAAAAAAACAATCGGGGATGTGCGAAAGTATACTACTGTACCTAGAATACTATACTAATTAAGATGAGAATCGATTACCTAAATCACCGAAACTCTCTCGTATACAATCTTGGAAAAAACATTCAACAATATCTTACATGTATAAAATATTTGCCTGTAGCTTCAATAATATAACATTCGGAAAAACTTATATTATGCATGAAAGTACTAGTGCCAGACGTCTAGGCTACGAAGCCTCACGAAGGGCAAGATCGGTACCTCGACCCGTGTCGAAATCACCGAGCTAAAACTGACGGTATAATATAAGCATTCCTAGCGGAGCTAAATAGCTAAATTATTAAAGCGTAACAAACTGGGAACGTCGCTCCAGCTAACTAGATGACCCATAAGAGCGAGCGATAGCATCCAGGATGCCTCCGGTAGGCAACAGCTCTTGTTTACGTTAAAATTACTTTTGATTTAATTCAAAACGACAAGAGCTTACATTTATACATAGTAAAGATAATACTCAACTTCCTAGAGGCAGAAGAGGCCGGAGAAGTCATCAAAATGTTGAATTAAATCCAAAATAACGAGAGAACACAAGGGAAAACACTGAGTAGTTGAGCTACATGAAAAGGAATAAAGAGGGCGCTATCGCCTTCATCAGATACACACTGGAAACGGAATCGGAGAGATGCCTTATGAGCAGCTCTCTTTTCATTCTCGTTTCAGATTCTTGTCACTATTCCCCCTCGAAGCGTTAATACTGTTCGGGGCGAAGATAGCTATGTGACGTGTCAAGAATACGTCCTCTGATATTATGCAATATCCCTGCGAGATTATTTAGGGATATTCGCTCCAGGAGTTAGAATTCTGGATACCTTAAGGTAAAATTCTCCGAGAATATCACTAGTCAAATATACCCTAGAAAGCTACCTAATAGGAACTTCCATCAGGACGACATGGCCTGAGCCCAAATATATATATATATATATATATATATATATATATATATATATATATATATATATATATATATATATATATATATATACATATATATATATATAAATATATACATACACAACAACAAATGCTGCCCTTTCTAGTCCATTGTAGAACAAAGCCCTAAGACATGTCAAGAGTGCGCCTTGTTGACGGTGGGTGCCCTGACAAGTCTATGCCCTGACAAGTCTAGTAAACCCTTTCATGATGTTAAGGTATCCTCAATCAGAAAGGGATATATATATGCATATATATATATATATATATATATATATATATATATATATATATATATATATATATATATATATATATATATATATATATATATATATATATATATATATATATATATATATAATATATGTATATATACAGTATATATATATATATATATATATATATATATATATATATATATATATATATATATATATATATATATATATATATATATATATATATATATATATATATATATATATATATATATATATATATATATATATATATATTTTTGGGCTCAAGCCATGTCGTCCTGATGGAAGTTCCTATAGGGTAGCTTCCTAGGGTATATTACAACTACGGCGATATTCCCAGAGAATTTACCTTAAGGTACCAGAATTCTAACTCCTGGAGCGAGTATCCCTCGTGAAAGGGATATCGCGACATATCAGAGGACGTATTCTTGACACGCCACATGGCAATCTGCATCCTGGACAGAGATTTCGTCTCGTAGGAGGCGATTGGCAAGAAACGAATTCGGGAAAGAAAAAGGGGAGCCGCTCCCAAGGCTTCCCTATCCTCCGATTCGTATGCGTGCCTGGCGCCAGTCCTGGCGCCATCTGTATTCCTTTTTGCGTAGCTTAACAACTCGGTGTTTTTTCCTGTGTTTCTCGCAAATCTTGGATTTATTCTACTTTTCATGGCTTCTCCGTCTTCGTCGGCCTCTGATAAGTTGAGTATAATGTCTTTTATGTATAAATGTAGGCTCTTGGTAAATTTTTGAGTGATTAATAGGATTAATCTTTGATACAAGAGCCGTAGCCTACCGGAGGCGTCCTGGACGCTGTCGCTTGCTAGGTATAAGTTTAGTTAGTCAGAGCGACATTCCCGGTTGTTTTGCTTTAATAAATTTTAGCTATTTAGCATTACATAGGATTTCCTTTCGTGCTTAGTATTATTTTGGCGAATTATTCGCCATTCTGGCCTACGCTAGGCCATGTAGCCTAGTCGTTTGGTCCTAGTACTTCATGCATGATTTTGGTTTTTCCGAGTGTAATAAAAATTTTATTGAAGCTTTAGGCTATGTTTTATACATTTAAGACTGTGTGGAATATTTCCAAGATAGTATACGAGTGAGTTTCGGTGATTTAGGTAATCGATTCTCTTGGTGCCTAGGCTAAGTTGCTTATGGAGCCTTAGTATACTTTATCATACTCCCCGGTTGCTTTCTTTTCTTCGGAGAAGGTATGCAATCCCTTTCCCTCTGTTTAAGCCTTGGGCTTATCCCTAAGTGGTTTTTTTCCGAATTTATTTTCGATAAAACTATTCTGGGGTGTTACTGTACCTTCCTGTTCCTGTAGTATGGTTCAAAGAGGGACAGAACAACAGAGTTTTTTAGTCTGAGTCTGTGTTTGTCTGGCTTGGGGCAGAGTCTCCCTCGCTGGCCTGACACAGACAAAGGGGGCTTAGCCTCCTTAGGTCACTACCGAAGGTTTCTGTGGATATGATTCCTTCTTTTGTGATCTACCAGACTAGTCCTTGTTGCTGTTCTCGGGGGAGGATAAGTTTCTTTCCCTGGGAGTAGCAACACCTTCCTTGCTTTGGTGCTCTGGGAGCTGGCAAGTATTGCTGGCCTTCCCCCTTAGATCTCCCTTAGGCTAAGATAAGTTTCTTGGCTGCGGGTGATCTGTCACTAAAGCAAGGTTGGTAGGACCCTCTTGTCCCTTCCCCCTCTTTCTCCGTAATGGCCTAGCCATTACGGTACTGTACGTCGTTCTACATCTGGACCTAGTATAGGTTAGGATGTGGAATTGACTCAGCCCCTTGCCAAGGGTCTTATATTTTTGAGTGCTGCCCGGACCTCTCTTGGTCCCTCATCCATGCCTGCCTGTAGAGCCAGACGGCATTGGTCAGGAAGCCTGAATTAGATTCTCCCCTTATATGCACTCTTTCGGATTGCCGGGCTTGGAGGTTGTGTACACTCTTATCCCGGCATCCATTCTATTTTTCTTCTAGTGCTGTACCCGACCCGGCTGCCGGCCTATGAGGCCGGCAGCCGGGCAGGTGTAGTCCTCTGGTTCTTTTGCTGCCGGCTGGCATCGGTCTTGTACCTTTGCCGGCCGGCTTATGTCAGCCCTTGTCTGCCGGTCACCAAGAGTGTGGCCGGCAGCTGGGTACTACCTTGTGTAGTTGCCGGCAGGCAGCCATTGCCGGCCGACATTGGCTGTTGCCGGCCGGCAGTTGCTGCCGGCCGGCACATGCATTTGAACCAGAGTGCTGCCGCCTTATAGCTGTTAAGTAGTATACTTTAAAGCTAGTTATGGTGTGTGCCGGCCGGCAAGTGCCGGCCGGCACGTATCCCCCTATACTGTACTAGTATTCTTCAGTATAACATATACAGTAAGAAGAAAACTATGGTAAGGGTTTTGGTACAGCACTGTGTGTTCTAACACTTTTGTGTTTTCTTGCACAGTCCTTTGCTGTTGCCCTACAGATAGGAAAGTGAGTTCTTTCCTGTCTATTATCCAGGTTTTTAAAATCATTGCTTAGGTGTGAGCTCCACCTGTTTCCTCTGGAAACTTTGCATTGGTTACTCTAGAAGAGATTAACCATTTGATTTTATTATCTGGAAGGCTGCAGGTATGGGTTGTGAGGGAAACACAAGTGTGTGTCTTTCCTTTCTGAATTGTTATGCTATACTATGCATATCCAGTGATACATAGTTCACTTGATACTCATGGAAATTTCTTCTCTTTACAGAAGGACACTCCGAAGTGCGGAAGTGCTTTCTGCAACGTCCGCAGCAAGAACCTTTGCGGACATGAGTTTTGTAGGAGACACGCAGCATACGCTGTCTCCAAGGATGATCTCCGGTATTGGGACCCTCAGGTATGTACTGTGTGCACTAACCTGATTACTGAGACCTTTGATTCCCCTAGGACGGAGGAATCAAGGGATATAGTTAGGAAGAAGCTTCGTACTTGGGTAAGGGGCTTCCAAAAGAACACTTCTGGCCCTTATCTTCCAAGTGAGAAGATGAGGGCGTATCTTTTCCCTAAGGCATCAGCTGATGCAGTGATTCCCCAGCCTCAAGAGGAGATCCCCTAAGTTCAGATCCAGGTGGATGCTGAAGTCGCGGTCGCGATGCAAGACATCCAGTTAGATGACAGGATGTCTGATGTGGACGAGTGTCTGGAGGAAGACCTCCTGGCAGAAGCCCAGGATGAAGTTCAAGCCCCAGACGTTGTAGAGGTAGACGTCGACGAGGTGTCGGCTACTCCGGTTTAGATTCCGGAGCTTATTCCCTCAACATCGGCCGGTCTCCCAGTAGAGCTGGGACAGGCCCTCTCTTCTATTGTTGGAATGATCCAACAAATGCAGAAGGAGAATCAGGAGAAGGCGGCTGCAATGGAACTGCGAATGCAGTGCCTTGCAGAATCACATGGGCCCCAGTAAAGCTCAATGTGAAAGACCTTCCCTTGTGCTCAGATGCTAACCCATGGAGGTATGCTGAGCACATGCCGATGACGACTGGAAAGATCGTCTTCTCGGATAAGCTGGGCTCAGTTCCCCTGGAGGAGGTGGAATTCTGGCCCAGCAAGGCATCATATCCGGACTGTTATGTCCAGCTGAGGAAGGAACCAGCTTCAAAGGAGGAGACAGAGCCGAAGGAGGTCATAGTGATGGACCATGCTAAGGCTCAAGCTCTACTTTCATCCTCGATGAAAGAGAGGGGCTTCTCTAACTCAAAGGTAGCCGCATTGAACAGGAAGCTCCCTTCCTTTGTGTCCTCGCCTACTAGAGCCTTCCCCTTTTTACAGAAAAGGTTTTCTGGCTGTACTAAAAGCAGTCGAGGCCGGCAAGCCTTGCCCCTCCCTAGAGGAGTGTAAACCCTTGTCGCTGGCCCTGCCTATGGACCACAAAGACTGGAAGGACGTCCATCTTACGTTCTCAGTTGGAAAGTTGGAGGCTGATATTGCCGGACGTCAGTTCGGCAAGGACCTCCCTAAGCTGTCTGACTTTCTTTTGCGAAGAGAGTTCGATACAAAAGAAAGACTGGCTGCCTCAATGTCTCTTCAGACTACTCTCGAGACGATGGCAAGTGACCCCAAGGTCCATGAAATGTTCATGGTAGTGGCCAAGACTCATCTGGTCACAGTGACGAAAGACCTTTATGGCTTCGTCAAGGCAAGGAGAGCTTGTAGGGAGTTCGTGTTTACCTCGGCTACGGTGAGGCACGAGCCAAGGAAACTAATCTCCTCCAACATTTGGGGAAAAGACCTTTTCCCTACCGACTTGGTCAAAGAAGTTGTTGATAAGGCCGCCTTGGAGAATAGAAACCTTCTCCAGAAGTGGGGCCTGGCTATCAAAAGAAAGTCTTCCCCGGATGAGGGTCCTCAACCAAAGAGGAAGACTATGAGGACTAGGCTACCGTCTCGGCCAGCCAAGCCTGTTAGACAGCAACAGCAACTGCAATTGCCATCGCCCCCAGTGCCCCAGATCGTGGCACAAACCCCGACCACTTTTCAGTGGGTACCCCAGGCCGTGTCGACACAGTCCACGGCATTCACCCCAGCGTTCGAAGGGCAGTCTACTTCCTTTCGAGCAAAGCCTAGAGGAGCAGCCAGAGGCTCGTCTAGACGCCCCTCAAGGGGAAGGGGATTCAGGGGTGGTCGTGGTCAGGAAGGCAAGACCTCAGGACGGCAGTCCAAGTAAGGTGATACTGGTAGGAGAGAGACTTCTGAAATTTCGGGATCGGTGGACCTTCGATCCCTGGGCCCACAGCCTACTCAAGAATGGACTGGGCGGGAGCTGGTACAGCACTCCACCCCCGTGCCTTCGGTTTTTCCAACACTCCACCCCCGTTATGGAGGAGTACGTTCAAGAACTGTTGGAGAAAAAAGGTGATCCGAAGGGTGAAGCCCATCAATTTTCAAGGGAGGCTGTTTTGTGTTCCCAAGAAAGACTCTGAAAAGCTCAGAGTCATTCTGGACTTGTCGCCACTCAACAAGTTCATAGTGAATTGCAAATTCAAAATGCTAACACTGCAACACATAAGGACCTTACTGCCCAAGAGGGCATATTCCGTCTCTATAGACTTGTCAGACGCCTATTGGCACATTCCAATTAGCCATCGACTCTCCCCCTACCTAGGGTTCAGGCTACAACGAAGACTATACGCCTTCGTAGCCATGCCATTCGGGCTAAACATAGCCCCAAGGATTTTTACGAAGCTTGCGAGCGTAGCTCTCAAACAATTACGCCTAAAGGGAATTCAGGTAGTAGCCTACCTGGACGACTGGTTGGTGTGGGCAGCATCCGAGACAGAATGCTTGCAAGCTTCCAGTCAAGTGATCCAGTTCCTAGAGTACCTAGGCTTCAAGATCAACAGAAAAAAGTCTCGACTTTCTCCATCTCAAAAGTTCCAGTGGCTGGGAATCCACTGGGACCTTTTGTCACACACCGTTTCTCCATCCCGGCGAAGAAAAGGAAGGAGATAGCGGGTTCTGTCAAGAGACTTCTAGATTCCGAAAGGATATCAAGACGCGAGCAGGAGAGGGTACTGGGCTCTCTCCAGTTTGCTTCGGTGACAGACCCAGTGCTAAGAGCACAGCTAAAGGATGCAATCGGAGTTTGGAGAAGTTATGCATCAAACGCGCGAAGAGATCTGAGAAGACCAGCCGCTTCGGCTAAGTACTCTTCTCAGGCCTTGGTCCCAAGCCAGACATCTAAAGAAGTCGGTTCTTCTTCAGCCACCTCCCCCGTCGGTGACGATTCACTCAGACGCCTCGAAGGAGGGATGGGGAGGTCACTCTCATCGGAAAAAAGTCCAGGGGACTTGGTCCAAGCTATTCAAGACCTTTCACATAAAACTTTCTAGAAGCTAGGGCAGTGCTCCTTACCTTAAAGAAAGTCTCCCCGCATCACTCGATCCACATAAGGTTGGTGATGGACAGCGAGGTAGTTGTGAGATACTTGAATCGACAAGGATCGAGGTCACCACCTCTCAATCAGGTGATGTTGGCCATCTTCCGATTGGCGGAAAAGAAAAAGTGGTTCCTGTCGGCAGTTCACCTTCAAGGAGTCCGCAATGTGACAGCGGACGCTCTATCCAGGTTCACACCGATAGAGTCGGAATGGTCCTTAGACGCAGGATCATTCTCCTCCATTCTGAATCAGTCCCAGAACTGCAGATAGACCTCTTTGCGACTAAAGACAACAAGAAGTTGCCCCTGTACGTGCCCCGTACGAGGACCCCGTAGCGGAAGCAGTGGACGCAATGTCCCTCGACTGGAACAGATGGTCCAAGATTTATCTGTTCCCTCCTCACAACCTTCTGTTGAGGGTCCTCAACAAACTGAGATCCTTCAAGGGGTAGCGGCAATAGTGGCCCACAAGTGGCCGAACAGCGTGTGGTTCCCCCTGGCATTGGAACTGTAGCTGAAGTTTGTACCGCTACCAGATCCAGTTCTGACCCAGCGAGTCCAGAAGTCAACTGTCTGCGCTTCATTACAGAAAACCCGGACCCTGCAGCTCATGATTTTCTCTCCCTAGCGGTGAGAAAGCATTTCGGGATTTCGAAAGCCAGCATAGACTTCCTTGAGGAATATAAGTGCAAATCTACTAGAAGGCAATATGAGTCATCTTGGAGAAAATGGGTGGCCTTTTGTCAAGCCGAAGAATCCGCAGGAGATCTTGACAGACTTCTGCTTATCTTTCTTCTCCACCTCCATGGTCAAGGATTGGCAGCTAACACGATTTCAGCGTGTAAGTCTGCTTTGACAAGACCCATTCTATATGCCTTCCAGGTCGACCTAGGTAACGAGATCTTTAATAAAGTCCCGAAAGCCTGTGCTAGGCTCAGACCTTCAGCACCTCCAAAGCCCATTTCATGGTCTTTAGACAAGTTCTTCATTTCGCTTCTCTGTTGAGCAATGAAGAGTGTGCGTTGAAGGATTTGACACAAAAAGTTATTTTCCTATTTTGCACTCGCGTCCGGGGCCAGGGTTAGTGAGATTGTAGCCCTCTCGAGAGAGGCAGGTCGTGTTCAGTTCCTGGATGGGGGAGAACTGAACCTGTTTCCGGATCCTACGTTTCTCGCCAAGAATGAGTTACCCACCAACAGGTGGGGTCCCTGGAGAATC
This sequence comes from Palaemon carinicauda, assembly GCF_036898095.1. Lineage (NCBI taxonomy): Eukaryota > Metazoa > Arthropoda > Malacostraca > Decapoda > Palaemonidae > Palaemon > Palaemon carinicauda. The sequence continues at coordinate 69,242,437 of NC_090736.1, forward strand.
TGCCCTCTGAAAGAAGATGCATCTCTATGTCCAGTAGAATGCCTAAAGGTCTATCTTCATAGAACTTCAGACTTCAAGGGTGGTCAAGTATTCAGGGGAGAAACATCAGGCTCAAATTTATCTCTGAATCAACTCAGAGCAAAAATCACATATTTTATTCGCAGAGCGGATCCTGACAATACACCCGCAGGTCACGATCCGAGGAAAGTTGCCTCATCCTTAAATTTCTTTAATTGTATGGATTTTGAACATCTCCGTTCATACACTGGCTGGAAGTCTTTCAGAGTGTTCTTTCGCCACTATGCGAAGCAAGTAGAGGAACTAAAGAGATCTGTGGTAGCAGTGGGTCGCGGTGTTAACCCTACTGTTTAACTCTGCGAGGAACAGTGGTCTTAATTGGGACGATTAATTCCAGGGTGAGTGTGTAGTTACATACTGTACTACAAACTAAGTGAGGGCACTGTGTTGCCCATGTAGACTGTTCCATTTCCGAAGGTGAACCTAGCATAAGTGCAGACATGTGTGCCGAGCGTTTCTAACG
>NC_090736.1:69247378-69252378 GCF_036898095.1 Palaemon carinicauda
GTGTGTATTGCCATGATCAACAAAGCTATACTAGTCAGGACCACCCATACTAGGCTGGTTTTCTGTGAATTATCCGACTCAAATCTCCCACCATCACCAATCTCTAGTGGCTACTGTGGTGATAAGAATAACTAAACCCCAGACATCAATGAGGACATGTCTGAGGACTTTATCCTGCAGTGAACTATAAATAGCTGCATTTATTGTCATTGTTTTATATTCACTGAAAAGGAAAATTATTAAGCACAAAATGGCATCGTTTGGATATAAAACTTACAAACTACTTATACCCAACAAAGAAGCAAAATATACATACGCACTTATACTTACGTATTACTTATACTTACGTATTACTTATACTTACGTCGTACAAAGAAGATATAGGACACTCGATGTTCTCCTACTAAAAGGTTCATATGTCAGTTGTCGAAATTTATTTCCCATCGTTTTGGGAGCACAATTTTTGAAAGGTCTCCACGACTCTTTTATGACCACAAGGCTGCTTTTAAAAGCTTTGAATTCCCACCCCAACCCCATTCCCACCCCATTCCCATCCCATTCCCAAATTCCCATTCCCGTCTTACGCGCCCTACCACTTCCAGGAGGAGGACAGTAGCCTTTGGAAGCACCTCCTGTTAGGGTCACTACTTTCATTTACCAAACAATATATGTACCTTTAGAGAGAGAGAGAGAGAGAGAGAGAGAGAGAGAGAGAGAGAGAGGAGAGAGAGAGAGAGAGGGGGGTATATTAGCAACGATCATTTATTTGCCAGAATTGTACTGATGGAGAGAGAGAGAGAGAGAGAGAGAGAGAGAGAGAGAGAGAGAGAGAGAGAGAGAGAGAGAGAGAGAAATTAACGATTATTTATTTCCTAGATTTATACATGAGAGAGAGAGAGAGAGAGAGAGAGGAGAGAGAGAGAGAGAGAGAGAGAGAATTAACGATTATTTATTTCCTATATTTATACATATGGAGAAAGAGAGAGAGAGAGAGAGAGAGGAGAGAGAGAGAGAGAGAGAGAGAGAGAGAGAGAGAGAGAATTTGACCCTCGAAACTCCATGTAAGACAACAGCAAAAACAATAATAATTCATAACCAACCACCCTCTATTTACTCCTTATCCCTGTGTACTTGAGAGAGAGAGAGAGAGAGAGAGAGAGAGAGAGAGAGAGAGAGAGAGAGAGAGAGAGAGAGAGAGAGAGAGAGAGAGAATTTGACCCTCGAAACTCCATGTAAGACAACAGCAAAAAACAATAATAATTTATAACCAACGACCCTCTATTTACTCCTTATCCCTGCGTACTTGAGAGAGAGAGAGAGAGAGAGAGAGAGAGAGAGAGAGAGAGAGACTTCTCCTGTAGTGCATTCGACTTCCGCTATTGTCCTTCATGCACGCTGCTCTGTGTTTATCCATCTTTTGCATGCAAGCAACTTTGATGTCTCATGCATAAAGGATGGCTGTTGGCTCTACCCTTCGCTTCGCCCCGGCTTTCCTTCCCGGTGTTCCAGGAATTTCAGCCAATTCATTCATGCTCTGTAGTCGTCTAAAGCCTTTCCAGCCTTTTTGCTAGATGTTATTAATTATTAATTAATTATTATTTAATTAATTAATTGAGTTCTTAATCAAGATTAATTCCAGCTAAAATGTCTGGATTCATTTATGCTCTGTAGTCGTCCAAAACCTTTCTGGCCTTTTGCTAGATGTTATTAATTATTAATTATTTAATTAATTATTAATTCCTTAATTAATTACGTTATTAACTAAGATTAATTCCGGCTAAAATGTCTGGATTCATTTAGGCTCTGTAGTCGTCTAAAGCCTTTGCAGCCTTTTTGCCAGTAGTTATTAATTATTAATTTAGATTAATTATTAATTAATTAATTAATTAATTGAGCTAGTATTTGAAATTAAATCAGGCTAAATTTTCTGGAATATCTGCCAATTCATTGATGCTCTGTAGTTGTCTAAAGCCTTTCCTGCCTTTTGCTAGATGATGTTAATTATTGATTAATTAATTATTAATTAATTCCTCAATTAATTACGTTATTAATTAAGATTAATTCTGGCCAAAATGTCTGGATTCATTTAGGTTCTTTAGTCGTCTAAAGCCTTTCCGGCCTTTTGGCAGTAGTTATTAATTATTAATTAATTAATTATTAATTAATTCCTTAATTAATTACGTTATTAATTAAGATTAATTCCAGCTGAAATGTCTGGATTCATTTATGGTCTCTAGTCGTCTAAAGCCTTTCCAGCCTTTTGCTAGATGTTATTAATTATTAATTAATTAATTAATAATTAAGTCCTTAATTAATTACGTTATTAACTAAGATTAATTCTGGCTAAAATGTTTGCATTCATTCATGCTCTGTAGTCGTTTAAAGCCTTTCCAGCCTTTTACTAGATGTTATTAATTATTAATTAAATAATTATTAAATAATTAATTACTTAATTGGGTTATTAATTAAAGTTAATTCTTTCTAAATTGTCTGGATTCATTTAGGCTCTGTAGTCGTCTAAAGCCTTTCCTGCCTTTTGCTAGATGTTATTAATTATTAATTAAATAATTATTAATTAATTAATTGATTAATTAGGTTATTAATTAAGATTAATTCTGGATAAAATGTCTGGATTCATTTAGGCTCTGTAGTCGTCTAAAGCCTTTCCTGCCTTTTGCTAGATGTTATTAATTATTAATTAACTATTATTTGATTAATTAATTGAGTTCTTAATTGAGATTAATTCCGGCTAAAATATTTTGGATTCAAATATGCCTTTCCGGCCTTTTGCCAGTAGTTATCAATTATTAATTGAGATTAATTATCAATTAATTAATTGAGTTATTTATCGAGACTAATTCCGGATAGAATGTATGGAATTTTTGCCAATTCATTCATGCTCTGTAGTCGTCTAAAGCCTTTGCCGCCTTTTGCTAGAAGTTAATAATTATTTATTTTGATTAATTATTAAATAATTAATTAATTGAGCTAGTATTTGAAATTAAATCAGGCTAAATTGTCTGGAATTTCTGCGAATTCATTTATACTCTGTAATCCTCTGATGCCTTTCCGGCCTTTTGCTTGATGTTATTAATTATTAATTGAGATTTATTATTAATTAATTAATTAAGTAAGTTAAATTGAGATTAATTCCGTCTATAATGTCTTGAATTTTCTGCCAATTCATTTATACTCTGTAGTCGTCTAAGCCTTTCCAGCCTTATGCCAGAAGTTGTTAATTATTAATTGAGATTTATTATTAATTAATTAATTAGTTAAGTTAAATTGAGACTAATTCCAGCTAAAATATGTGGAACCATAGTGATGCTAAATAGTTCGCTACTTTCGAAAAGATATCAATTTTGAATGTTTTTCTCGAGTAGAAGATGGAACTTTTATGTCAAGTCAAACATTGTGAATTTTTGCTATTTATTATTCTGAGTAAATTTCATTAATGTTTCAATTCAATCCGTTTGGTAATTCGCGAGTTATTAAGAGAGAGAGAGAGAGAGAGAGAGAGAGAGAGAGAGAGAGAGAGAGAGAGAGCTACAAATGTAGCCGTTTCTAGTCCATTACAGGACAAAGGACTCAGACATGTCAATTTATGTTTAGGGTTTGGCCAGTTTTCATTAGACTGCAATGTGGATAGGTGATGGTGGGAGATTTTTGTCTGATTGCTCACAGCAAACCAACCTAGCATGGGTGACCCTAACTAGTACAGCTTTGCTAATCCTGGCGATATGCAAGCCCTTTTCACCACGTCAAGTTATCCCCACTCAGAAAGGGATGTTTATATATATATATATATATATATATATATATATATATATATATATATATATATATATATATATATATATATATATGTATAGCCTATATACCATATTGAATTTTGAAACCATATCACCTTACTTTTCAAAATTAAAGAAGGTAGAAAATAACCCGCTAATCTTAATTGAAAGTTTCCTATTATCTCCCACGATATCTCTATCGACTTCACCTGTTTATTTGTGACAGGACATGAAGCCTGACCTGACCCCGTGCTTCACCCTGCAGGACCTCAGACCTGAGCCAACAGTTAGACTAGACTCGATTACAACTGAAAAATTCCACCTTCACGAGATGGACAACATAGAGCACTTCAATGTGTCTCCAAGATTTACTCCAAGGAGAAACGTCTCTTCAAATAGCGATGCTTCTTCTAATACGTCATCAGCAGCTGGACAACCATCAGGTACGATCAGATCACTGGGTAGTTTATAGAGAAATAAGATAACGACACACGAAAGGATGTAAGGTTGGATAAATCGGAAATAAAATTTTAAAATGTTTACATGAGTGGTAAAAGTAAATGTATTTTTTGATAATTATGATTAATCCTAAGAATTAACGTGTTGCACATTTGTTAGTTAACTCTAATAATAACCTCAATGTCTGTAATGACCTTAGGCTTGGCAACGTAAAATTAATTACAATATATGAGTAGTCTTTAAACTCTGTAAACATACCAATAACACCTATCAAGTCTGAGCACAGTAATATAGAAAACTACAATATTTATTTGTCTTTATGCCGGTTAACAAAAAGATAACTACAGTAATTGGTAAATCTTCAAATCCGGCAAGATAAGGGTAACTATATTGTCTATGAATTCCTAAAGCTCGGCAGTATAAAGATAATTACAAACTGATAAGCCTTTAAGCTCAATAACATGAATATGATTATGATAGTTATTAAGTCTTTATTTCAGTTTTAGAATGATAACTACAATCTTAGCAAAGTATTTCAGCTCGTTAACAACTATAGTCTCGGTTAAGGCTTTAAGCTCTTTAACAGGAAGATAACAAGAATCGCTGTCAAGTCTTAAAGCTCGGTAACATAAATACTACAATCTCTGTCAAGTCTTAAAGCTTGGTAACATAGATACTACAATCTCTGTCAAGTCTTAAAGCTTGGTAGCATAGATACTCCATCTCTGTCAAGTCTTGAAGCTTGGTAAC
>NC_090736.1:69257378-69292378 GCF_036898095.1 Palaemon carinicauda
GCGAACGGCACGAGCGTCCACTCGGAATGATGAACGGGTTGACCATGATGCCCAAAAATGTCGAAATTCACATTTTGTCCAATACGATTAGATCCATCTTCACTAGCTAGGTTTTCTATTGAAGCTCATCGCCCGTCAACTTCTGTACGTCTTTGCAAGTTAATGTTTTGATGCCGTCGACACATCAGTAGAAGTTTTACCAAACTTCAGATCTAACAGCACCGGAATTCTTTGTATAGATTCTCCTGAGCAGTCTGGACGAGTCTAAAACCAGCCATGGATTTACCTCCCTTGTAATAAACTATCTTCCCTGCTGCGTGATCACGAATAGATGATAATCAGCATCACGGAAGTCCTAGACAAAATATATACTACAGTATTTAGAAAATTTATAGAACGGCAAAAATCCCGTGCTGTTTGAGACGAATTCTAGAACGGAAGGAATTGAAATACTCGTCTTACTGTTGTGCCATTTCTCTCAAAATGGAGTTGTGTCTCTTTGATGTGGTCAGTCACTGTCGCCGAAGTGTCCTCTTCTAAAATGTTTAAGGATCAAATCAAGAACATTTATGCGTAAGTTTTTATGTTGTCCAAGAAGAACGACGTTCACTTCATTGCTACTCAAAAGTGATTGCTACGCCATAATAGAATGGCAAAGGAGATAAATTCATAGTTAGGCAATATTGTGCAATAAGCATCATTTTGTTTTTTATTTTTCGTCGCTCAAAATGACGCAGTCCTTCGTAAGTATGTTGTTTGTCCAGAGTGTTCTGGAGCAGAGAAAACTTTTTGGGCTGAAGCCATGACGTCCTGATGGAAGATTCCTTTTGTAGCTTCCCAAGGGTATATATGACTACAGTGATATTCCCAGAGAATCAAACCAAAGGTTTCACAGAATTCTAACTTCTGGTGCAAGTACCCTTTGAGATTTACTCTCAAGGGTATCGTATATAATCAGGGGACGTATTCTTGACACGCCACATGGCAATCTGCACCCCGAATAGCCTTTACGCTTCGAGGGGGATACGTGGCAGAATGAGAAGGGTAGCCACATTAGAGGTTACCCTGGTTCCCCTACTACTATCGTATCACAACCGCGCCAACTCCCTCTGGCGGTCATTCCTTTATTTGTAGCGCCTCTCTACGGTGGTGTTCCCTGTTGATCTGACATTTTCAATCGATTTCTAGGAATCTTTATGCTTTCTACGGCTTCTTTCTCCATCTAGAAAGTTGAGTATTCATTCTTTACAATATGTATTTTAGTTCCAGCCTCACAATGAAATTAGTGTAATTATTGTGTTTGGATCTACGCCGGTCACCGGTGTCGCCATAGGCGCCGTCGTTCATTGGGCATGTGTTATTTAGTTAGCAGAACAACATTTCTGGTTTAAATAGCATTCATTGTTATTATGAAAGCTATTTAGGCATTGTATATTGTAAAGATATTTATAGGCATAATTTTCCCTTTTTCTGTGTCGATCGTATATGTCAGAGTTTTGGTCATTTTAGGTAACCGAGATCTCGCCTTGCCTAGGTAACCCAACCTAGACAACATATACTTTCGACATTTCCCCGGTTACCCTTGTGTATCAGTTATCATTCATTGGAGATTGATATCTCCTGGAATTATATCATCCGTTACTAGTTTCGAATAGAGATTTATGGGTAATCTCTCTTCCCTCTGAGAGTAGCCTTAGGCTACAACTCTCTACGCCGGCCTTGAATTTCGAATTCAGGCATGGCTAGCCTAGAGTTTTCTGTCTCATCCCTTAACAGCAGACGGCAAGTTTTGGGATTCGATCAGAACCTCAGAGTATTTAGTCTTTTGTCGGCAGTCGGTCGGCGGAGTGATTGCATTCCCCTGCCAGCTGAGCTGCCTGCATAGGAGGCTAGCCCTCCCTAGATTACACCTGAAGTGGTTGCATGATGCCGCCACCTTCTCCCTGTGGTCTAGTAGACTAGTCCTATACTCGCAGACCCCAGGCTGTAGAGTAGTATACTCTTGTGGCCTAGGATGGTGCCGGCATTGGAATTCTGTTCCTCCCTTGTTGAGAGGAACGGCATGGACTGCCGTCCCCTTAACTGTATTAGCACCCCCCAAGCTGGAGAATAGAAGATTTTCCTGCCGCTTGGGGCTGTACCGGTACTGAAACAGAGTTTCTTCAAGGTGTGTAGGTCCGGCAACATTGACGGCCCCTCCCATACCTCGTATAGAACCCTTCCCCCCCCCCCCTCTTCTGTTCTTTTACGATGGCCGAACCATTGTCTTCCCTGAGCCGGCATCCTGCAGCCATACAATTGCCGGTGGGTTGCTGGAGCCGGCCATACCCCCTCTCCTCAGCTGACGGCTGTCGGCGAATGACGGCTTCCAGCGGCCATGACGGCTGTGGGTGGGAGGTTCCTTTTGTTACCAAAGTTCTCCAGTTCTCCCTTGAACTGCTGGCCACAACTTCTGTTGTCGGCGTGTTGCTCTGGCCGGCAGTAGACCGGCACAGATAGGTACTGACTCAGTCGGTAGCATGCCGACTGTACTAGTGATGCCGGAGGCTGGCCTACAGTGGTAAGCCGGCAATAGTACTGTGTCTAGATCGAAGCCTGAATGTTACATTCTCTCCTTCCATTTGAACCTTCTTTTAGGAGAAAGGCAGTAAAATTAGACTTTTACATCCTTTATTACTGTATACATACACAGTAATAGATAGCCTTTACTCCATGCTTTCTCTCTCTCTCTCTTAGCTAGCATGCTAGATGTTCCGGCAAGAGCTAGCTAATCCGGCAACCTGCCGGCTGAACTACAGTATATGTCTATACAGGTAGTCAGTATATTTGCAGTATAGTATATACGGCAGATGGAAAAATAACGTATACATTATACTAGTAGTTATTTCCAATATATCTTGGGTATCCCTGCCCAGGAATTTGCTGAACCCAATCCTATATTGATAGAATAATATTTCGTCAATATTCTGATTTGAAATCAGTTTCCATTTACCCTAAAATATTAATTTTCGTAAAGGGCTGGTGGTGTGACACCTCTAACCCTTAAAGGGGAGAGCCCTTATCCCTGAGTTTCCCTGATCAGGAAACTCCCTGATTTAATATTGTAAGGGAGGTCACAGCAAATAGATGGGTTGGGCTACACAAATATATGTCTTTTATCCCTTCTGCGAGCTTCTGCTGGTACCGCTCCTATATCGACAGAATGGCATTCCTTCGATACTCTGATTGTGAAATCAGTCCTCCTTACCTCACAGTGTTAAGTATAAGGGGGGACAGTGCTTTGTACACTTCCTTTCACCTAGGTGTTCGACCCCCTTTTTTATCTGGAATTCCCCAGTTGGAGGAATCTCCTTATCTTAATACTGAGGGGAGGTAAACAGCATTGGCTCGCAGGAGATACACGGGTATGTGTCTCCCACTATCCCTTTATAGCTTTCCGTCCTAAGCTATTTTTGTCAAAAGATGATTTTTACAAATTGTTTATCAGTGTGATAATCAATTGAATACTCATTTTTGTTCTCCATTCCTTACAGGACGGACACCAGATGATGCATCGTAGTCTTTTGCAGTTATAAGAGTGAGTATTTTCACGGACATAATACATGCAGGTTCATGCCCCCAGCAATATTATTTTCAAATCCATCCCAACCCCGTCTGAGACCCTCCGACCTGTAAGTAGGCCAGACTTTACTGTCGAAGGTCATGAAAATCCCAAGTTAATAGAATCTGGTATACAGCTCTTAACATTTACACAATTGGTTGTGAGGTTTCTAAAATCTCTTCGAAACCATACCTACCTTTATTAAAGCCTCCTAAAGGTGAGACATCCTGTCCCCTATCCATCCTTTCTCCTCTCCAGTTCGAGGAGAGGAGGTGAAAATGGGGGTACCCTGCCCCCTCTCGCTGCCAGTGCATACACGATCGCAGTCTCAAGCTGTCGAACTATGGTTGGTTTGGTTTCAGAAGTTAGCTGAAACAAAAATGCAGTTCAGTTGCGAACTCGCAAAAATACGGAAACTCTACGGGAATTGGACCGAAGATTTCACTTATTCATTGCGATAACTGGCAATTTAGTGTTCCTTGTAAAGGTTTTAAGGTCTTAAAGCTCCCCCAAACCCCCCAACCTTACCTCACAAGGATGGTAAGGTTGCAGACACTAACGGCACTAACGAGTCTCAGCAGGACTCGAACCCCAGACTGGCAAACACCAGGCAGAGACGTTACCAATCAGACCACACCTTGTAGTTATAACAATGACGGCAATCATTGATTCACTGTCACATCTGACTCCGCCGCCGAGAGCCGGCAGTGTGTGCCTTTGATCACCACCCAGTCAATAGCTGAGTTAATATGCCTTCAGTCGGCAGCCCGCCGATAACTGGCGGACTGCCGACAGCCCGAGGGGTCGCCAATGATTCAGAGGGCTGCTGACTATGCGTAAAGTTTTCACCACTACCCAGTGACATTGAATACTGGCTAGGATGGTGTGACGTCTGTCAGCAACCTGTTTTTCAGCCGACAAGTCACTGACATGCAGGAGAATTGCTAGCCATATCGGTACTGAAGTACTGTGCCAGTTAATTTACCCCCAAGTACTAGCCTTGACGGTAATATGACAGTTGTATAGGTGTGTACAATACCATGTACATCTGTAGTATAGGACCATATCACAGACAGAAAACTTTGGTGCATAACCATAAAATAGAATGGTTTTCCAGTACGCTGTGCTTCTAAGCACAATCTCTTGCTGAGACCTACCCGATTTGGGGACCCACTTCCCCCCTTTTTTCTTACGCTGACTCTTCATCAGCCTCTTTGATTCTCATTATTAATTCCCTGGATGTAGGCGCTGTTTACGCTACTCTATCCCTATGGACTAGAATCTTTCACCGGGCCCTACTTAAAAGGGGATGCCTCAGAATCAATAATTAGGAAGGCTGCAGTAGTTAGCTGGAAGGATTCCCACGTATGTGTCTCTCTTATTCTTTTCCAGCGTACTTATCCTAAGCTTTATACAATAGAAAGGAATTATCTATTAGAGTGAAACACTGAGAAGCTGATATAGGCAAACGGTCAGGTATGACCTAAAAGGAGGTTGGAAAGGTTTCTTAGTTCTCCTTGGGATGTTAACAGCATCCCACAGTTACAATGACCGTTGTTCCACAGACGGTCAGATTTGTACACCTTCTGATCATGCGAAGCAAACAGACGTTTCTGGTAGGAGGGAAGTTCCTTCTGGATCGCTGAACCTTCGATCCTTGGGTCCAAGGCCTAACCAAGATGAGTCTAGAATGGAAATGGACATACCTCCACCATCCTTTCCTCAACTCTTCCTACATTCCAAATCCCCTGGAAGGGTATACCTTAGAGCTCTCGAGCATACTAGCGGTAAGGAAAGTAGAGTCCATCGATTTCCAAGGAAGGCTGTTTGGTGTTCACGTGAAGGACTCAAGAAAACTCTGAGTTATTCTGGACTTGGCGCCACTCAACAAGCTCCAATAAAACAGCAAGTTCAGAATGTTAATCCTTCTGAACATAAGGACCTTATTCAGTAAGGGGTGTTGACAGTCTGGCCAGACCTGAAAGATGTCTATCGGCAACTTCCAGTCAGTCACCCCCTCCCCTCCTACCTAGGATCCAAGTTACAGAAGATGACATATATCCTAGACAAGATTCTCGTCAGACTAGATTCAGTCCTAGGATCTTCACGGAATTAGCAGACACAGTCAAACGAAACCAAGCCTAGAAAGAGTTAGGGCAACAATGGCCCTGGACGATAGGCTGGGGTGGGCAGCACCCGAAAAGACTGTCTATGAGCATCCATGGATATGATCCAGCCCCGGAACACCGGGGATGCAAAATAACTTCAAGAAGTCTCGATTCTCTCCAGCTCAGGGGCTTCAATGTTTTTAAAAAATCATTGAAACCTGTGGTCACACTAGCTCTCCTTTCCTTTGGGGATGTAAAAGGAGATCGCAATGTCTGTCAAGAGACTATAGTAATCAGTCAGGATTCGATGGCGCTAACAGGGAGGAGTTTTGAACTCTCTCCAGTTCACGATAATGACAGACCCAGTGCTACATGCACAGCTGTAAGATGCGTTAAGCGGCTGGAGAAGATACGCATCAAACGCTCGAAGAGATCTAATAGGACCAATGATGGTCATTCCCTCTTCGCTTACCCTACAATGACCAAAGGTCACAGGCCCGTAGGCCATATTAGCCCTGTAATGGGTGGAGAAACTTTCTCCACTCAGATCAGACCTCCTCAGGCTGATCTGGGGCATCGAAGCGATAATGAGGCGTCGAAACTGTCGAGGATAAGGGACATCTCATTTCATTAGGGAATGTTAGCCATCCCTTCCTTAAGGGAATGGCGCCTATCAGCAGCTCTTTTATAAATGATCCGCAAGGTGACAGCGGATGCTCTTCTCGGGCTCAACCCAATAGAGTTGAAATGGTATACGGACGCAGACCCATTCCCTCCCAGATGGGAACAAGTCCCCGAGCTGCAGATCGTTCTCTTCATCACGAGCGTCATTAAGATACTATCTCGATATATAGCCCCATACGAGGATCCTCTAGTGGAGGTAACAGACATCATGTCTCTAGAATAGAAGGGATGGACTTAGAAATTCCTGTTCAGCCCATTAAATCTCCTGTGGAAGGCCCTCTACATGCTGAGACCCTTCCAGGGAAGAGGGGCTCTGTTGGCTCCCAGGTAGCCCAAGAACACCCCGTTCCCTATAATGAAGGAACTGAGGCTGAGGCTGGTCCTAGTTATGCACCTAGGATTATCCAGGAGGTTCAGAAGTTTTCTGCTTTCGATTTATCACAGTAAACCTGATCCCTTCATCTTATGAATTCCTTGCCCTAATGGTTAGGAAAAAGACTGCGATCTCGAAAGGCAAAATAGAATTCCTAGAAGAATACAAGTCTAGTCAACTAGAAGACAATACGAGTCTTCTTGAGAAAAGTAAGTTGCTTTGTAAAGCAAAAGGGACCGAAAGGAATCTCATGATCTTCTGCCTGTCCTTCTCTGTCCACCCCTATAATCAAGGTCTGGTGGTCAAGAGCACGATGGCCTTTGAGAAAGGAGGCAGTGTATCCTTGGATACTATGAGAAGTCTAGTTCTTCGGCCCTGTCCCCCTATAAACCCTTGAGGAAGCACCAAGAGTATGGCCGACTTTGCAAGAGAGATCAATTGATTGGATCTTTGGATCCATGGACCAATATCTATGTGCAAGTCAGCCCCGACTAGAAATCTTCTATATGCCCTTTAAATGGATCTGACGAATGAAATCTTTAATAAGATTCCGAAAACATGTGCAGGCTTAGGCCTGCAGCGCCATGAAAGCCCACCTCATGGTCTTTGGACAAGGTCCTGCATTATGCCTCACCTGTGAACAATGAGGATTGTTCCCTAAAGGATCTAACCTAAAAGGTTATTTTTTCGGTTCGCTATAGCCTCTGGGGCTAGAGTTAGTGAAATAGTGGCCCTATCTAGGGATGAGGGCCACATTAAGTGGGAGAACTGCATCTCTTTCCTGATCCAACCTTTCTCACTAAGGACGACCTACCCACTAAGAGGTGGGGTTCCTGGAGAATCTGCCCTCTGAAGGAAGATGTCTCTCTAGGTCTGCTGGAGTGTCTAAGGTCTATCATCATAGAACTTCAGACTTCAGGAGAAACAGCTCTTTACAGGAGAAACCTTTGGATCAAACTATCCCTACAACTGAGGGCGAAGCTCGCCTACCTTATTCGCGGAGCGGATCCTGACAGTACTCCTGCAGATAAAGATCCGAGAAAAATTGCTTCATCACTGAACCTTTCAGTGTGTGGACTTCATCCTCTTCGTTCATTTACTGATCGGAGGTTGTCCAGAGTATCTTACAGACACTATGCTAAGCAAGTCTATGGATTGAAGCATTATATGGTGGCGGCAGGTGGTATTTTGGACCCTGTCGTCTAGCTCTTAGATGAACAGTAAATTGATTGGGACTATCAATTAAAAGGGAAAGGGGTCAGCATTTTTCGTGTGACCTCCCTTTGAATAAGTGTTACCAAGGTAACACCAAATCTGTTCAGAATATCAGGTGTGAAATTATACGGATACCACTAGTTCCTTGTGTACATAATACACAGTGTCGATAGACTATTTCATGTACAGAAATTATAAAGAGAAGTCTTATTAAAAGAGCTTTTCTTCAGCCTGAGAGTGGCACTCATCATTTTTTCCCCTTTCAAAAAAGGGAACATTAATTTCTGTGTATGTCTCTTGTATAATTTCCTTATCATGCTACATTCATTTAGCATGTAGTCATTTATTAGGAATAAATGTCTATTGAAATGCAGTTGCGTCCCAATTCGCCCGACAATTGCATGTTTAAGATGCCAGAGTTCTGTGACTTACTCATGTAAGTATTTCTCATATCATTGTATGCTTACAAAACGGATGAGGACACTGATATTGGTTCTGCAATATATACAATCCTTGAGACAGTTTGTATTCTCAGTGTATACTTATGTTTGTTCATACAATATATGCTACCTTGAGGTCCCTTTTCTAACGTCTAAAAATTACTCATCCCTGCAGGGGCCAGGAAGCACTAACATTGTTATGCTTAGTGATAATGACGGATAACGGTAACGTCATTTGTCTCAATTGGCCCTTTTGGCCGTAGAAATATTGTCCCAAGGTTAAGGCACTGATGAAAATCCACGAATACATTAATTCTCTGGTATGCTTCCATCAAGACGTCATGGCTTGAGCCCAAAAAACGGATTTTAAGCGAAGCGAAAAATCTATTTTTGGGTGAGATGGCCATGACGTCCTGATGGACCCACCCTTCTTTTCTATGAAAAGATCTTCACAGTTTCCCCCCTGAACTACTGTATCTGTAGCACCATGCTCAACGCTACAAGGAATGACCACCAGAGGGAGTTGGCGCGGTTGTGATACGATAGTAGTAGGGGAACCAGGGTAACCTGTAATGTGGCTACCCTTCTAATTCTGCCACGTATCCCCCTCGAAGCGTAAAGGCTATTCGGGGTGCAGATTGCCATGTGACGTGTCAAGAATACGTCCCCTGATTATATACGATACCATTGAGAGTAAATCTTAAGGGTACTTGCGCCAGAAGTTAGAATTCTGTGAAACCTTTGGTTTGATTCTCTGGGAATATCACTGTAGTCATATATACCCTTGGGAAGCTACTAAAGGAACCTCCATCAGGACGTCATGGCCATCTCACCCAAAAGTAGATTTATCGGTTCGTTCAAAATCCGTTGTTGCCATTTTTTTTTTTTTTTTTTTTTTTTTTTGTGAACAAGCATCCTTATTCCCACATACAAAAGATATGCCTTGATTTCATACAATTGTTTTCCGAGATCTGAACGAGAGAGAAGATAACATGGCGTAAAGATATGTTTAGGGAGCTGCACAAGTGCGCTTCCCGTTTGGAACAGGGAGCTAGTTGCCATAGATATCTATGGATAGTTACTTTGTCCTTCTTAGATTTTGTCATGGAAAGATAGTTGAATTACGAAAATCGAAAAGTTACTGATACACCAGAATGCACAGTATATATTTTTTTTTTATTTAAATTTTGTTCTAATAAGTGAAACTTGTCAACACCGGACTGTGCAGAGTCAGTACACACAGCTAAATTGTGTACCGCACTGTCTTTATTATTACTCATTTTAATAAGCCTTTACTGTCAGAAAATAAAATCACTAAATTTCTTAAAAATAATACATTATATTGTTTATGTGAACATAGACTCCATTTTCCCAGAGATGAAACCCCTGAGAAATTGTTCCTCGTTCTTTATCCGCGTTTTGGACAAGTAATGGTTATAATGAGTGGTTACTAATTGTTGATATTGTTTACCTTGGGCCCTGCTGCCTGCATTCCAAGTCGTTAGATTACGAAAAGAAGAATATCGTGACGGGTTTATATAAGTGAGAACAAACTATTATGGAAATAGTTTATCAGAGTTTATCAGTAATGTAAGTTTTCAAAAGAAAAGAGTTTTCACTTCTCAATACATTGACATACTGAGAGAGTTATTGGAAATGATAAAAAGGAAGAAGTGCCCAACTTTATTTTTTTATGAAATACGAGATAGAAAGAAATGTTTATTAATTATTCAAGGCGTAATCATTTTCTCCGGTTATTCGTGGTCTATATATATATATATATATATATATATATATATATATATATATATATATATATATATATATATATATATATATATATATATATATTCTCGTACAATTAATCTAAATGAGGCAAGACATTCAAAGAATAAATGAAAATGAACGTATTTAGTAAAACTGAAGATACCTTCAAGGAAAGATTTTCAGAAACATCGGAGACAATTATATTGCCTGAATCTCCTCACCATCTCTGTGGCTAAAAAGTTTCGCGTTGAAATTCGAATTCCATGAACTAATGATAGATTTCCTTTGATATTTAAAAACAATTCGTTGCCCATGTTAAAAGAAAGACGAGAAAATGCTCTTGAAGTAATAGAATCAAAGAAAAGAACAAAAGCAAACACAAATTATGAAGATCGGGAAGATGGGTCCGCAAGAGACACGAGTATATATAGAATGGCCTCAATAATCGAATATTTATTGCAATGAAAAACTGATTTGGCTGCGTAGAATAACAGCCGAGCCGAGCAAGGAAGATCTGAAGGTCTAAATGGATTTTTATTTAGATTTATTTTCTCTTTTTTTTTCTTTTTTTTTTACTCGAAATTCCTTCGAAATTAAGAACCCATCATCAGGAAGTCCAATAAAAGGTGCATCCAAAATTAAACTTCCCGGAAGATTAACAATTGTCTATAACGAAGCCTTGTAAAAAAGAAGGAAGAGGTTCATTATTGCTGAGTTTTTTGGGCTCAAGCCATGTCGTCCTGATGGAAGTTCTTATAGGGTAGCTTCCTAGGGTATATTACAACTACGGCGATATTCCCAGAGAATTTACCTTAAGGTACACAGAATTCTAAATCCTGGAGCGAATACCCCTAATGAAAGGGATATCACGACATATCAGAGGACGTATTCTTGACACGCCACATGGCAATCTGCACCCCAAACAGAGATAACACATCGAAGGGGTCAATTGGCAAGAAAACGAAAACGAGAAAGAAAAAGGGGGAGCCGCTCCCAAGGCTCCCTCTTCTCCCGTTTCGTAAGCGTGCCTGGCGCCAATCCTGGCGCCATCTGTATTCCTTTTTGCGTAGCTTAACAGCTCGGTGTTTTTTCCTGTGTTTCTCGCAAATCTTGGATTTATTCATCTTTTCATGGCTTCTCCAACTTCGTCTGCCTCTGATAAGTTGAGTACCATTTCTTTTATGTATAAATGTAGGCTCTTGGTAAATTTTAAAGTGATTAATAGTAATAATCTTTGTTACAAGAGCCGTTGCCTACCGGAGGCGTCATGGAAGCTGTCGCTCACTAGGTATAAGTTTTAGTTAGCCAGAGCGACATTCCCGGTTGTTTTGCTTTAATAAATTTTAGCTATTTAGCGTTACATAGGATTTCCTTTCTCGTGCTTTTAGTATTATTTGGCGAAGTATTCGCCAACTCTGGCCTACGCTAGGCCATGTAGCCTAGTCGTTTGGTCCTAGTACTTTCCTGCATGATTTTGGATTTCCGAGTGTTTTAAAATTTTATTGAAGCTTTAGGCTGTTTTTTATACATTTAAGATTATGTTGAATATTTCCAAGATAGTATACGAGTGAGTTTCGGTGATTTAGGTAATCGATTCTCTTGGTGCCTAGGCTAAGTTGCTTATGGAGCCTTAGTATACTTTCTCATACTCCCCGGTTGCTTTCTTTTCTTCGGAGAAGGTATGCAATCCCTTTCCCTCTGTTTAAGCCTTGGGCTTAACCCTAGTGGTTTATCTGAATTAACTTTCGATACAACTATACTGGGGTGTTACTGTACCTCCCTGTTCCAGTAAGTCTGGCTTCAGAGAGGGACAGAACATTAGAGTTTTTAGTCTGAGTCTGTGTTTGTCTGGCTTGGGGTAGAGTCTCCCTCGCTGGCCTGACACAGACATAGGAGGCTTAGCCTCCTTAGGTCACTGCCGAAGGTTTCTGTACGAGATGATTCCTTCTTTTGTGATCTAGCAGACTAGTCCTTGTTGCTGTTCTCGGTGGGAGGATAAGATCCTTTCCCTGGGAGTAGCAACACCTTCCTTGCTTTGGTTCAGTGGGGGCTGGCAAGTATTGCTGGCCTCCCTCCTTGGATCTCCCTTAGGCTAAGATGAGTTTTCTTGGCTGCGGGTGATTCTTCACTAAAGCAAGGTTGGTAGGACCCTCTTTTGTCCCTTCCCCCTCTATCTCCGTAATGGCCTAGCCATTACAGTACTGTACGTCATTCTACATCTGGACCTAGGATAGGTTAGGATGTGGAATTGACTCAGTCCCTTGCCGGCCGGCAGAGTCTGCCGGCCGGCAAGGGTCTTCTGCTTTGAGTGCTGCCCGGACCTCCCTTGGTCCCTCATCCATGTCTGCCTGTAGAGCCAGACGGCATTGGTCAGGAAGCCTGAATTAGATTCTCCCCTTCCTTATATGCACTCTTTCGGATTGCCGGGCTTGGAGGTAGTTTACGCTCTTATCCCGGCATCCATTCTGTTTTCTACTAGTGCTGTACCCGACCCGGCTGCCGGCCTATGAGGCCGGCATCCGGGCAGTCGTAGTCCTCTGGTTCTTTTGCTGCTGGCCGGGATCGGTTGTTTACCTTTGCCGGCCGGCTATTGTCAGCCCTTGTCTGCCGGTCGCTATGAGCAGTGGCCGGCAGCCGGGTACTACCTTGTGTAGTTGCCGGCCGGCAGTCATTGCCGGCCGACATTGGCTGTTGCCGGCCGGCAGGTACTGCCGGCCGGCACATGCATTTGAACCAGCGTTCTGCCGCCTTATAGCTGTTAAGTAGTATACTTTCGAGCTAGTTATGGTGTGTGCCGGCCGGCAAGTGCCGGCCGGCACATTACCTTCTATACTGTACCAGTATTCTTCAGTATAACATATACTGTAGGAAGAAAACTATAGTATAAGTTTTGGTACAGCACTGTGTGTTCTAACACTTTTGTGTTGTCTTGCACAGCCCTTTGGTGTTGCCTTACAGATAAGAAAGTGAGTTCTTTCTTGTCTATTATCCGGTATTTTAAAATCATACCTGAGGTGTGAGCTACACCTGTTTCCTCTGGAAACTTTTCATTGGTTACTCTAGGACAGATTAACCATACGATTTTATTATCTGGAAGGCTGCAACAATTGGTTGTGAAGGAAACACAAGTGTGTGTCTTTTCTTTCTGATTTGTTATGCTAAACTGTGCATATCCAGTGATACGTAGTTCACTTGATATTCATGGAAATTTCTTCTCTTTACAGGAGGACCATCCAAAGTGCGGAAGTGTTTTTTGCAACGTCCGCAGTAAGAACCTCTGCGGACATGAGTTTTGTAGGAGGCACGCAGCATGCGCTGTCTCCAAGGGTGATCTCCAGTATTGGGACCCTCAGGTATGTACCGTGTGCACTAACCTGATTACTGAGGCCTTTGAATCCCCTAGGACGGCGGAATCAAGGGATATAGCAAGGGAGAAGCTTCGTACCTAGGTACGGGGCTTCCAGAAGAACACCTCTGGACCTTATCTTCCAAGTGAGAAGATGAGGGCTTACCTTTTCCCTAGGGCATCAGCTGATGCAGTGATTCCCCAGCCTCAAGAGGAGATCCCCCAAGTTCAGATCCAGGTGGATGCTGAAGTCGCGGTCGCCTTGCAAGACATCCAGTTGGACGACAGGATGTCTGACGTGTCCGAGCGTCTGGAGGAAGACCTCTTTGCAGGAGCCCAGGATGAAGTTCAAGCCCCAGACATTATAGAGGAAGAGGTCGACGAGGTGTCGGCTACTCCGGTTCAGATCCCTGAGCCTATTTCCCTCAACATCGTCCGCTCTCCCAGTAGAGCTGGGACAGGCCCTCTCCTCCATTGTTGGAATGATCCAACAAATGCAGAAGGAGAATCAGGAGAAGGCGGCTGCAATGGAACTGCAGATGCAGAGGCTTGCAGCATCACATGGGCCCCAGAAAAGGCTCAATGTGAAAGACCTTCCCTTGTGCTCAGATGCTAACCCGTGGAGGTATGCTGAGCACATGCCAATGACGACTGGAAAGATCGTCATCTCGGATAAGTTGGGTTCAGTTCCCCTAGAGGAGTTGGAATTCTGGACCAACAAGGGGTCATATCCGGACTGTTATGTCCGGTTGAGGAAGGAACCAGCTTCAAAGGAGGAGACAGAGCCGAAGGAGGTCATAGTGATGGACCATGCTAAGGCTCAAGGTTTGCTTTCATCCTCGATGAAAGAGAGGGGCTTCACGAACTCAAAGGTAGCGGCATTGAGTAAGAAGCTCCCTTCCTTTGTGTCCTCTCCTGCTAGAGCCTTCCCCTTTTTACAGAAAGGGTTTGCGGCTGTACTAAAAGCAGTCGAGGCCGGCAAGCCTTGCCCCTCCCTGGAGGAGTATAAACCCTTGTCGCTGGCCCTACCTATGGACCACAAAGACTGGAAGGACGTCCATCTTACCTTCTCAGTCGGGAAGTTGGAGGCTGATATTACCAGACGTCAGTTCGGCGAGGACCTCCCTAAGCTGTCTGACTTTCTTTTGCGGAGAGAGCTCGAGACAAAAGAAAGACTGGCTGCCTCAATGTCTCTTCAGACTACTCTTGAGACGATGGCAAGTGACCCCAAGGTCCATGAAATGTTCATGGTAGTGGCCAAGACTCATCTGGCCACAGTGAATATGGATCTTTATAGTTTCGTCAGGGCGAGGAGAGCTTGTAGGGAGTTCGTGTTCACCTCGGCTACGGTGAGGCACGAGCCAAGGAAGCTAATCTCCTCCAACATTTGGGGCAAAGACCTTTTCCCTAGCGAACTGGTCAAAGAAGTTGTTGATAAGGCCGCCACGGAGAATAGAAACCCTCTCCAGAAGTGGGGCCTGGCTATCAAAAGAAAGTCTTCCCCGGATGAGGGTCCTCAACCAAAGAGGAAGACTATGAGGACTAGGCTACCATCTCGGCCAGCCAAGCCACTTAGACAGCAACAGCAACTCCAATTGCCATTGCCTTCATTGCCCCAGATGGTGGCACAAACCCCGACCACATTCCAGTGGGTACCCCAGGCCGTGTCGACACAGTCCACGGCATTCAACCCAACGCTCGAAGGGCAGTCAACTTCCTTTCGAGCAAAGCCTAGAGGAGCAGCCAGAGGCTCGTCTAGGTGCCCCTCAAGGGGAAGGGGATTCAGGGGTGGTCGCAGTCAGGGAGGCAAGACCTCAGGACGGCAGTCCAAGTGAGATGATGCCGGTAGGAGGGAGACTTCAGAATTTTTGGGATCGGTGGACCTTCGATCCCTGGGCCCACAGCCTACTCAAGAACGGACTGGGCTGGAGCTGGTACAGCACTCCACCCCCGTGCCCTCGGTTTTTCCAACACTCCACCCCCGTTCTGGAGGAGTACATCCAAGAACTGTTGGAGGAAAAAGTGATCCGAAGGGTGAAGTCCATCAAATTCCAAGGGAGGCTGTTTTGTGTTCCCAAGAAAGACTCGGAAAAACTCAGAGTCATTCTGGACTTGTCGCCACTCAACAAGTTCATAGTGAACTGCAAGTTCAAGATGCTAACACTGCAACACATAAGGACCTTACTGCCCAAGAGGGCATATACCGTCTCCATAGACTTGTCAGACGCCTATTGGCACGTTCCAATCAACCGTCGACTCTCCCCCTACCTAGGGTTCAAGCTACAACGAAGACTATACGCCTTCAGAGCCATGCCATTCGGGCTAAATATAGCCCCAAGGATCTTCACGAAGCTTGCGAGCGTAGCTCTCAAACAATTACGCCTAAAGGGAATTCAGGTAGTAGCCTACCTGGACGACTGGCTGGTGTGGGCAGCATCCAAGACAGAATGCTTGCAAGCTTCCAGTCAAGTGATCCAGTTCCTAGAGTATCTAGGCTTCAAGATCAACAGAAAAAATTCCCGACTTTCTCCATCTCAAATGTTCCAGTGGCTGGGAATCCACTGGGACCTAATGTCACACCGTTTCTCCATCCCGGCGAAGAAAAGGAAGGAGATAGCGGGTTCTGTCAAGAGACTTCTAGTGTCCGAAAGGATATCAAGACGCGAACAGGAGAGAGTACTGGGTTCTCTCCAGTTTGCTTCGGTGACAGACCCGGTGCTAAGAGCACAGCTAAAGGATGCAACCGGAGTTTGGAGAAGTTATGCATCAAACGCGCGAAGAGATCTGAGAAGACCAGTTCCGTTTCGGCTACGTACTCTTCTCAGGCCTTGGTCCCAAGCCAGACATCTAAAGAAGTCGGTTCTTCTTCAGCCACCTCCCCCGTCGGTGACAATTCACTCAGACACCTCGAAGGAGGGATGGGGAGGTCACTCTCATTGGAAAGAAGTCCAGGGGACTTGGTCCAAGCTATTCAAGACCTTTCACATAAACTTTCTAGAAGTTATGGCAGTGCTCCTTACCTTAAAGAAAGTCTCCCCGCATCACTCGATCCACATAAGGTGGTGATGGACAGCGAGGTAGTTGTGAGATGCTTGAATCGACAAGGATCAAGGTCACCACCTCTCAACCAGGTGATGTTGGCCATCTTCCGATTGGCGGAAAAGAAGAAGTGGTACCTGTCGGCAGTTCACCTTCAAGGAGTCCGCAATGTGACAGCGGACGCTCTATCCAGGTTCACACCGATAGAGTCGGAATGGTCCTTAGACGCAGGATCATTCTCCTTCATTCTGAGTCAAGTTCCAGAACTGCAGATAGACCTCTTTGCGACGAAAGACAACAAGAAGTTGCCCCTATACGTGTCCCCGTACGAGGACCCCTTAGCGGAAGCAGTGGACGCGGTGTCCCTCGACTGGAACAGAGGGTCCAGGATTTATCTGTTCCCTCCTCACAGCCTTCTGTTGAGGGTCCTCAACAAACTGAGATCCTTCAAGGGGGTAGCGGCAATAGTGGCCCACAAGTGGCCGAACAGCGTGTGGTTCCCCCTGGCATTGGAACTATGGTTGAAGTTTCTACCGCTACCAGATCCAGTTCTGACCCAGCGAGTCCAGAAGTCGACTGTCTGCGCTTCATTACAGAAAACCCGGACCCTGCAGCTCATGATTTTCTCTCTCTAGCGGTGAGAAAGCGTTTCGGGATTTCGAAAGCCAGCATAGACTTCCTAGAGGAATATAAGTGCAAATCTACTAGAAGGCAATATGAGTCATTTTGGAGAAAATGGGTGGCCTTTGTCAAGGCGAAGAATCCGCAGGAGATCTCGACAGACTTCTGCTTATCTTTCTTCATCCACCTCCATGGTCAAGGGTTGGCAGCTAACACGATTTCGGCGTGTAAGTCTGCTTTGACAAGACCCATTCTATATGCCTTCCAGGTCGACCTCGCTAACGAGATCTTTAATAAAGTTCCGAAAGCCTGTGCTAGGCTCAGACCTTCAGCACCTCCAAAGCCCATTTCATGGTCTTTAGACAAAGTTCTTCATTTCGCTTCTCTGTTGAGCAATGAGGAGTGTGCGTTAAAGGATTTGACCCAAAAAGTTATTTTCCTATTTGCACTCGCGTCCGGGGCCAGGGTTAGTGAGATTGTAGCCCTCTCGAGAGAGGGAGGTCGTGTTCAGTTCCTGGATGGGGGAGAACTGAACCTGTTTCCGGATCCTACGTTTCTCGCCAAGAATGAGTTACCCACCAACACGTGGGGTCCCTGGAGAATCTGCCCTCTGAAAGAAGATGCATCTATATGTCCAGTAGAATGCCTAAAGGTCTATCTTCGTAGAACTTCAGACTTCAAGGGTGGTCAACTATTCAGGGGAGAAACATCAGGCTCAAATTTATCTCTGAATCAACTCAGAGCGAAAATCACATATTTTATTCGCAGAGCGGATCCTGACAGTACACCCGCAGGTCACGATCCGAGGAAAGTTGCCTCATCCTTAAATTTCTTTAATTGTATGGATTTTGAACATCTCCGTTCATACACTGGCTGGAAGTCTTCCAGAGTGTTCTTTCGCCACTATGCGAAGCAAGTAGAGGAACTAAAGAGATCTGTGGTAGCAGTGGGTCGCGTCGTTAACCCTACTGTTTATCTCTGCGAGGAACAGTGGTTTTAATTGGGACGATTAATTCCAGGGTGAGTGTGTAGTTACATTCTGTACTACAAACTAAGTGAGGGCACTGAGTTGCCCACGTAGACTGTTCCATTTCCAAAGGTGAACCTAGCATAAGTGCAGACATGTGTGCCGAGCGTTTCTAACGCTAATGTGATTGATTTGTAATACAGACTTTTATGACTTTGATACCTCGGTATCTTAAAAGTGGCAATAATGTTTTTTCTTTCAGATAAACAAGTTCTGCTTACTATCATACTTATGCTTAAAGTTTTGGTTATCCTCTTCTTATATATATATATATATATATATATATATATATATATATATATATATATATATATATATATATATATAAATATATATATATATAAATATATATATAAATATATATATATATAAATATATATAATTGTTGTTAACCTGTCTATTTATTGTCTGTTAATAAACTTGTTCTTGAGAACCTTGCGTCTCCTTCACCTGTGTCAGTTTATTGGTATAATTGAGCATTCATTCTATGTACTTTATCTGGGATAATTCTAATAGATTGTTCCTTTTTGCAAGCTATGTTGCATTGGTTTATGCTTTCCCTTAACGGGAGGACTCCATCCCATAAGGGGACGGTGGCGGATTTACAAGTTTCCTCCTATGCGGATATAAACCTTTGTCCAATACAAGTATTGTGCGGAGAACTGGTCGATATTTCATATTGACGCAGTGGTTCTTTACAAACTATGCTTTACTTAATATAGGGTGAGACCACTACATTGGCTTGCCTGGTATTCATACATAGGTATATGTACTCTTCGAGACTTTTCTAGAGTCTAGTAGGACTCTTCCCTGTAGGGGGCAGGAAGCTCTAACATGGTTTATGGTTAGTTGAAAAGATGTATAACAGTAACATCTAAGGTCTCTAGGTCTAGTCGACCGGGAAAAATTACCTCCGGGGAGTACGGCACGTTCTGAGAATCCACAGATACAGTAATGCTCTGGTATACTTCCATCAGGAGGACATGGCTTGAGCCCAAAAAACAGATTTTGAGCGAAGCGAAAAATCTATTTTTGGGTGAGATGGCCATGTCGTCCTGATGGACCCGCCCTTCCCTTTCTATGAAAGGGCTGTAGGACCCCTCCCTACATAGAGTATCTGTAGCACCTCATGTATCGCTACAAGGAATACAGATGGCGCCAGGATTGGCGCCAGGCACGCTTACGAAACGGGAGAAGAGGGAGCCTTGGGAGCGGCTCCCCCTTTTTCTTTCTCGTTTTCGTTTTCTTGCCAATTGACCCCTTCGATGTGTTATCTCTGTTTGGGGTGCAGATTGCCATGTGGCGTGTCAAGAATACGTCCTCTGATATGTCGCGATATCCCTTTCATTAGGGGTATTCGCTCCAGGAGTTAGAATTCCGGGTACCTTAAGGTAAATTCTCTGGGAATATCGCCGTAGTTGTA
The DNA here is from genome assembly GCF_036898095.1 of Palaemon carinicauda. Lineage (NCBI taxonomy): Eukaryota > Metazoa > Arthropoda > Malacostraca > Decapoda > Palaemonidae > Palaemon > Palaemon carinicauda. Next base: position 69,277,023 of record NC_090736.1, read on the forward strand.
ATATACCCTAGGAAGCTACCCTATAGGAACTTCCATCAGGACGACATGGCCATCTCACCCAAAAATAGATTTTTCGCTTCGCTCAAAATCCGTTTTTTATCCCTAATAAAGATTCATCTTCATTGTCGTTTTTTAAAGGAACTGTAAGATATTGCTTAAATGTTAGTTAACAAAAAAGTAGGTTCCTCGTAATAAAAACGGCCTGATACCTGATAACCAATGAAATAATCAAAAAACAAAAACAAAGGTAAGACGAATAAGGAGACTACCAGTTACATTCACTTCGCTGAATGGCCTCACAGACCCCAGGGACGAGCTATATAGTCCAATTTCAGAAATTCACATGTGCAACCTATAAGGTTTTATTTTGTACATGTATAAATTCGCACCTTTACACACGCACGCACACACACACGCACGCACACACACACACACACACACACACACATATATATATATATATATATATATATATATATATATATATGTATATATATAATATATATATATATATATATATATATATATATATATATATATATATATATATATATATATATATAATCAATATATATATATATATATATATATTGTTATAACCCTTAGGGTTATTATAAGAGTTCTTATTATAATTGTTGTCAGTAATAAATGTAACTCAGTGCTAAAGGTCAGCGGAAACAAACACTCAAGAAAACTTAACAATATTTAATACTTAACAATAACAAAATTTAGATCAACCTTGTTAAAACTACAAATAACATTATTTAATAACAAGGAAGGACAAATAACAGTCCTTTGAATCACACTGGATTCCCTAAAACTAAGAAGCTAAGTCCTAACAAAGACAAGAGAAATATCAATTATAAACTTGGATCCAACAATTTGGCTGGCCAGAACAAAAAATAACCCTAATACTAATTACAAAAAAGAAGGAAGACGGAGTAAATAAAACAAGAAAAACCATCATAAATCCTACCTATAAACACAAAACTAATGAACACAAAACCTTGTCTACAATAGACATACTGTAAGGTATCATGTAGTCACGTCTTAAATATGACAATATATAAAAGATCAAATGATGCAAAGGATGTAAATAGTTCTCTCCTCACTTCAGTGGATGAATCAGAGGAGACACAACACTAGGGCCGTCATTCACTGGTCATAACAGCTATCAGGGCAGGTCCTAAACGCCAGGGCATAACCATAAAGGGCAAACAATCCCAAACGAAAATCAGACACTATGTCTTACCTGGCGTCAGCCTCCCTACTGGCCACCTCACGAGCTTGCAAGCTCCCAAAACCACAGCAGCTGATTGGAGACGTTAGTGCACCAATTCCCTGGGAAGTCCTCCTCGTCAGGGAAAGGCAGAACTGGCTCGAGTCGCAGGTGACAAGAGCACCTGCAGACAACAGATCAATGTAAGGATCAAAAGCGTAATCCAAAGAATCGTCCAAATAAGTTGCCAAACAATCGTCATCCAGAGTCCAAATCACTATGCTGCTCAAGGTATATTATCAGGGGAGTGCTCAAGCCCGAACTGAATTCTGTCCGAGCACCAACGTCCAGACATCAAGTCGCGTTCATAAACACTCGTATGTAAAAAAAAAACAATCGTTAAAACGATAGTTCGATAATATAAACAACCGGGGAGGAGGCGCCTAACCACACTGAGAATTGTTAAATTAAGCACTTTACACTTAAACACTTAAATTTCAAAGATAACATAAACAAATACAAAACAAAGGCTATTCTGCCACAAAATGATTCTTAAAAACTAGTAATTAAACCTAGAAAAACAAGGCTGATCTAGACTTTCTAATACCTTCCTCCCCAAAAACAAAACAAAAAATTCCAATAAAATTTTTTTTTTTTTTTTTTTATACAAAACATGAAACCTGTAAAGAGAAAATGATTAACACATCACTCTTAAGACAAAGTAAAGTCTCAGGGTGAAACCTGAAATAAGAATTCTCATGAACAACACTACAACCAATGAATTTTAAAAACTGAATTGTCACAAAGAAAATTTACCAGCCTAAACAATAGAGAAAACATAAATGAAAAATAAACCATAAGGTCAAATTACCACAAAATATTAACCACCAGACACTTGACTGTCTCAAATTCAGCCAATAATATTGAGTTTACACATAACAGACACTACCACAGTATGACCGCCCACACTTTGGTCACTACAGGCTTTACTTTGGTTCAAAAGAAAACAGACAAATTATAAAATACCTCACTAAGAAAACCTAATGACTAACAAACCAAACTCCCAGCAAAAAACACACTCCTACTCATCCTTACATCTCTAAGAATAACGCAAACCAATTGAAGAGACGAGAAGGGCGAGGGGAAGAGGGCCAAGTCGTGATCGAATCTATATTCTCGAAAGGGCATCGGGAATTCGATTCTCCGATCCTTTAACGTGTTTAATCACAAGCGAGAATTCTTGCAATTGCAGAGCCCAACGTAAAATTCTCTGGTTGGCACCTTTCATGCGCTCGATGAAAACCAGTGGATTGTGATCTGTCCATACTTCTATGGGATAAGAAAAATTTGTTACATAAGGCTTAAAATGCACAAGAGTACGCACCAAGGCGAGGGCCTCCTTTTCAATGGTGGAATATTTTCTCTCGGCGGCCAGTAGCTTTCGGCTATAATACGATACAGGATGAACCTCTCCTATATCGTTCCTTTGAAAAAGGACACCCCCAATACCTATGTCACTGGCATCCACTGCAATAATAAAAGGTCTCTGGAAATTAGGAGAAGTCAATATTGGATTAGATACTAATACCATCTTAAGTTTAAGAAGTGCTTCCTCACACTGAGGAGACCACATAAACTTCTGCCCTTTCTCCAACAACTTGGTAAGTGGCTGAGCAATGTCCGAGAAATTTCGCACGAATCTGCGATAATAACCAGTCATGCCCAGCACTCGCCGAACTTCTCTGACATTGCACGGCCTCTTTAAATGCACGATAGCCTCAAGGTTGGCTTGTTTGGGTGCCACCTGACCCAAACCAACCTCATGACCCAAATAACAAACTTTTGCCTTACCAAATTCACATTTTGCTAAATTAATAACCAAACCGGCAAATTTAAGGGCCTCAAATACCTTACGCAATCTCACCATGTGCGTACTCCAATCATCACTATATACAACCAAGTCATCGATATAAATTTCAGTTCCCTTTAAACCACAAATAACCCTATTCATAAGCCTCTGGAAAGTACACGCTGCATTTTTCATCCCAAAGGGCATTACTTTACACTCGTAAAGCCCAAAGGGAGTTACAAATGCAGAGATCTCTCTTGCTCGATCAGACAGGGGAACCTGCCAATACCCTTTCAATAAATCCAATTTCGTAATGAACTTAGCAGCCCCTATGTGATCGAGACAGTCATCTATCCGAGGCAAAGGAAAAGAGTCATTCTTAGTATGTGTGTTAACCTTACGGTAGTCCACACACATACGGAACTTTCCGTCGGACTTCTTAACCAGGACTATCGGGGAGCTCCATGGACTAACGGAAGGTTGGATGAGATCGTGTTCCAGCATATATTTAATCTCCTTATCAACTATATCCCTCTTAATGGGATTCAGCCGATAAGGACTCTGTTTCACAGGAGAAGCATTACCCACGTCTAAATCATGCTCAAGAAAATTAGTTCGACCTGGAGAATTCCGAAATAAATCTGGAAAAGAAGAAATTAAATTAATTACATCCCTCCTTTGAGCAATCTCCAGATGCCCCAGCCCTTCCTTCAAAACTTCTAAATTTTGAATATTATCAAAAAGAGCATCAGAAGACACCTGACAAATCAAATCCTCCAAATCCTCTGAAGGTAAAGCCATGCTTTCAACCACAGGCTCATAAACAATAGCGAGAGGATCATGTCTATTAGAAGTATAGAGTTTTAACCTATTTATATGGAATATTCTGCACTTCCGTTTGGTCCCAGGAGCCTCTATTTCATAATTCACCTCTGAAAACTTCCTCAACACCTTCCAGGGTCCCTTATATCTTGGTTCAAGGAAATTGTCAGAGTCAGTACTTAAAACTAAAACTAATTCTCTGGGCTCAAACGACCGTGCTTTAGATTTCCTATCAAAATTTAATTTCATAGCAGCCTGAGAACTAGCCAAATTTTCTCTGGCAAATTTCCAGGCTCTAGATAATTTTTTCCTCAAGTCCTCCACAAAGTCTCCTACGTTTGCATTCCCACCTCGATTAGTCTCAAGCATCTCATGAAAAATCTCCAAAGGCCCACGTACTTTGTGTCCAAATACCAGTTCGAAAGGAGCTACCCCAGTTGAAGAATTTGGGTGATTTCGTAGAGCAAAGAGAGCAAAGGGAAGCCCTTTATCCCATTCCTCCCCTTGTTCATAACAATATTTTTTCAAAATAGATTTAAGGGTCTGATGGAACCTTTCCACCAGGCCCTGACTCTCTGGATGATATGGTACACTGGTCTTGTGCCGAATGGCCAGTTCTGCACATTTACCTTTAAATACCTTGCTAGTAAAATTTGTACCGCAGTCAGTTTGAATAGTACAAGGGAGACCATACCTGGAAAAGAATTCAATTAGTTTGTCAAATACAACCTTAGAGGTTATCCTTCTCATTGGGAAGGCCTCAGGGAATCGAGATGCTCTATCCATAATTGTCAAGAGATGGGTAAACCCAGACTTAGTTTTAGGCAAAGGCCCAACCACATCGATAACTAATTCCACAAAAGGCTCACCTATTGCAGGAATTGGATTTAAGGGAGCTTTAGGAATAATTTGGTTGGGTTTCCCCATCACTTGACAAACCTCACATTCATTAATAAATTGTTTCACAGATGATTTTAATCCTGGCCACCAAAAACATTCTGCCAACTTTCGAAAAGTTTTACATACACCGAAGTGGCCAGAAAAAGAATCATCATGTGCAAGACTCAAGACAGACCTACGGAATTGAGATGGGACAACAATTTGTTCAATACGAGACGTCTTGCTCAGATTATCAGTTAAAGGACCACTAATCCGGTATAGTAAACCATTGATCACACAAAACCTGGGTTTAGTCAAATCTGCAGTGTCACCCAAATCAAAATTAAATTCCTTTTTCTGAGCTTCAATAAATGAAGACCTGTCCCAATCAGGTCTCAAAACATTGCTAACCACACTATTACCACTACTATCTACAGACCCAGGCCTCTCTATGTCTACTTCTAAACTACTTAAGATTAAATCTTCGTCATTATCAATTAAATTTGCAGCCTTTACTGCTGCCCGGGTTGTTACTGCAACAGGACAGGCATGCACAGACAATATGGGGAACAACTCTTGTCCTTTTGTATTTAACATATCGTTACCCAAAATGCCGTCAATTCCAGGAATAGGGAGACACTCAACAACTGCTAATTCTGTCACTTTATCATAACCAGGAAAAGACAATCTGACCTCCACTAACGGAGCCGAAACAACGGTGTTCGGGAACCCTCCCAGAACAACAAAATTTCCTGTATACTCAGCTAAATTTTTCAAAGTGTCTTTCAAAACCAGAGACCGAGCTGACCCTGTGTCCCTCAAAAATTTCACACCAACAGTTTTAGAAGTAGATATTAATTTACCAGGCCAAATATATTTATCATAAAGTAGTCATGCCTCCTTTCTGCTAGAAGACTGACTACTGCTACTAACATCATTACTAGTGTTAGCTACTGGACGGTTTTCAACTACGGGATCGCTGATAACAGGTTTACCAGTAGATATTAGTGACACAGGATTATTATTATTCCTTTGGAGGTACCTTCTTCTGGCATAACACTGTGCCTGATAATGTCCCTGCTTGTTACACCAAAAACAAGTCCCCCTACCTCTATTATTCATATTACCTGGGCCAGAACCAAACCTATTATCTTCAGAAAAGACACGAGTGTCCTGTCCACTCAAGTCTTTTCCCTGGTTACTATCAGGCTTAGGATTTTTATCTGGTGGGTTACCCTGCCCACGAGTATTCACAAAAGAGCCCAACCTCTGAAAATTAACTGGCCTAGCAGATTGAAAATTCACATCTTTATTTCCAAAACTACCAGACCCAGTTCGATGGGTCAATACAAACTCGTCAGCAATTTGGGCGGCATTACTTAAATTAAAAGCTTTTACCTCTTCTAGATAAATTTTCAATTCCTTACTACATGACCTTTTGAATTCTTCTAGAAGCATGAGTTCTCTCAAAGCGGAGAAAGAGACCACCTGGCGGCTTTTTAACCACTGATCAAATTGTTCCTCCTTAAGCCTAGCAAATTCCACATAAGTAAGGGAGGCTTGCTTCGTAAAATTTCTGAACTTAAGGCGGTAGGCCTCAGGAACCAAATCATATGCCTTGAGGACTAGAGCCTTAACCTTATGGTAATCACGGGCAATACCTTCTTCCAAGGCATTATACACTCTAATTGCCTTGCCCACCAACCTACATTGAATTAGTACAGTCCACATTTCTGGGGGCCAAGACAACCGAGTGGCAACACGTTCAAAAGCCTTGAAAAATTCTGGAACATTCAACTCTTCAAATACTGGCACCAATTTCAAGGCCGCACCTACATTAAACTTATCCTGTGAGTTGCCCCGAGGTGTACTAAAATGATTAGAGGTGCCCTGCAGCCTAGCAATTTCTAAATTGATATTGGCCATCTCCAATTCATGCCGCCTCGCCCTCTCATTCTCTTCAAATTCCAGTTTCATCAGTTCTATACGTTTACATATTAAATTAAATTCACCGTCCTCCTTGGACTCCACCAAAGGACAAACAGGAACCTGAGGATCTTTTGGCGCAGGGTTTACTACAGAATTGAATGGATTAGTGGAAACATTTAGTTTCAGAGGCAAGTTAGCCTGACCTTCATAAATAGTTCCTGTCCGGGGAGGATCCTCAAACAGAGTTAGACCTCCATTAACACTTATTCTGTCATCATCATTAATCATACTACCCTCACGCTCAGAGTCACTACTACCTGAAACTTCATACTCCCTAACCAAATGTTCAGCCTCAGCCAGACCTTGAGCAACTTTACTTTTAACAGCTACCAACAATTGATTTTTCGTATCCGCTGCCCTCAACGGAATACCCAACCACCGGGCACAGCTTACTAAACAAGTCTTATTTAGTACTGGCAGATGCTTAATACAATCACCTGACCCTAAAAACTCTGCGGGGTCAAACACAAAACCCTCCATTGCACCAAAATTAGCAGGGGAGAAAGGTAATACTTTACAACTAAAGAAAATATTGTCAAATTAACAAAGTGCTGTTCCACAGACCAAAACACTGAGTACACCTGAGAACAATCCTGTCACGGTCGCCAATTTGTTATAACCCTTAGGGTTATTATAAGAGTTCTTATTATAATTGTTGTCAGTAATAAATGTAACTCAGTGCTAAAGGTCAGCGGAAACAAACACTCAAGAAAACTTAACAATATTTAATACTTAACAATAACAAAATTTAGATCAACCTTGTTAAAACTACAAATAACATTATTTAATAACAAGGAAGGACAAATAACAGTCCTTTGAATCACACTGGATTCCCTAAAACTAAGAAGCTAAGTCCTAACAAAGACAAGAGAAATATCAATTATAAACTTGGATCCAACAATTTGGCTGGCCAGAACAAAAAATAACCCTAATACTAATTACAAAAAAGAAGGAAGACGGAGTAAATAAAACAAGAAAAACCATCATAAATCCTACCTATAAACACAAAACTAATGAACACAAAACCTTGTCTACAATAGACATACTGTAAGGTATCATGTAGTCACGTCTTAAATATGACAATATATAAAAGATCAAATGATGCAAAGGATGTAAATAGTTCTCTCCTCACTTCAGTGGATGAATCAGAGGAGACACAACACTAGGGCCGTCATTCACTGGTCATAACAGCTATCAGGGCAGGTCCTAAACGCCAGGGCATAACCATAAAGGGCAAACAATCCCAAACGAAAATCAGACACTATGTCTTACCTGGCGTCAGCCTCCCTACTGGCCACCTCACGAGCTTGCAAGCTCCCAAAACCACAGCAGCTGATTGGAGACGTTAGTGCACCAATTCCCTGGGAAGTCCTCCTCGTCAGGGAAAGGCAGAACTGGCTCGAGTCGCAGGTGACAAGAGCACCTGCAGACAACAGATCAATGTAAGGATCAAAAGCGTAATCCAAAGAATCGTCCAAATAAGTTGCCAAACAATCGTCATCCAGAGTCCAAATCACTATGCTGCTCAAGGTATATTATCAGGGGAGTGCTCAAGCCCGAACTGAATTCTGTCCGAGCACCAACGTCCAGACATCAAGTCGCGTTCATAAACACTCGTATGTAAAAAAAAAACAATCGTTAAAACGATAGTTCGATAATATAAACAACCGGGGAGGAGGCGCCTAACCACACTGAGAATTGTTAAATTAAGCACTTTACACTTAAACACTTAAATTTCAAAGATAACATAAACAAATACAAAACAAAGGCTATTCTGCCACAAAATGATTCTTAAAAACTAGTAATTAAACCTAGAAAAACAAGGCTGATCTAGACTTTCTAATAATATATATATATATATATATATATATATATATATATATATATATATATATATATATATATATATATGTATATATATATATATATATATATATATATATATATATAATATACATATATATAGCTTATATATACATATATATTTATCTATCTATATATATATATATATATATATATATATATATATATGTATATATATAAGAATATATATATATATATATATATATATATATATATATATATATATATATATATATATATATATATATATATATGTATGTATACACATACATATTATATATACTGCACACACACACACACACATATATATATATATATATATATATATATATATATATATATATATACATATATATATATGTATATATATATATATATATATATATATATATATATATATATATACATATATATATATATGTATATATATATATATATATATATATATATATATATATATATATATATATATATATATATATATATATATATATATATATATGGGTGTTGAAATGTCTGTCAGCCTATAAACTTTGTATGTGAAAGACAGTCCACATTGGTCAAATTTGACAATATGCGTCTACACAACTAATTATTTGTGCATTCATGTTCAACCGTCATTATCATTGTACATATCATTATTCTTACTTGTCAGATTTCAATAAATGTGTACATGTGAAATGATTTTATTTTCCTTTCAAAATATATTGCAAATACTTGTGAGGTTTTTGTAGATATCTAATTTGTTATTGATATTAGTTATATACTGGGATTGTAAGATGTGTATTTCGTATTCTATATCATGAGGTGATTTGAATGTTATTACTGAAGTAATAAAAAGTGTTTGTAATATAGTACATTCAAAAGTGGTTGCAACAAGAAAAAAAAATGGTTTGAGTTTGCAGCGATGAAATAAAAATTTATCCAGAGGAATTTTTCATAATTTGCTTCTTCTTTTTTATATTTTAGATAATTATTGACCTCCGTTTTTTTTTTTTTTTTTTTTTTTTTTTCTTTTTTTTTTTACCTACATTGATAGATGAACATCCTTCTCTAATGCTCCATAGTCTAACACTGATATTAGACTCTGATTAGAATATATAGATGCCATTTGATACTTGGCACATCTCTTCGGATTTCACCGGCCAGAATATTGGAATCTTTCAGTGACTTCAATAGTTTTCATAATGAAAAATATATATATATTCTTTATCACTACTGTTTTCACAACTTTTCACAAGTGGCTATTCGGTTGCTTTTTACCTCCTCTTCATTTTTTCTATTTTTGTAAGTACTGTATACATAAACCCCGTTGTCTCCCCTTCGGCCTTCTCAGAAATCGGTATCCGCTCGTATTTCCAAAATAAACTGGTAAGTAACTCAAAAACGCAGGTACCAGAACGCTAATTTGGCTGTTTAGCCAACAATACATTATGGAATAAAGTTGTGATTGTTGACGATGAATAGTACAACTAGATGGAACTCAATAATCAATATTCTGTTTTGTGTGAAGAAAGGATGACCTTGTGGTAGAGATATGGAAAGATACGACGACTGTGCAAGTATGGACCGTTTGGGGTGATTTCGTAATCAGTAATCAAGGACTGATAAAAATTTGAAATATTTATTATCCTAATATCTTGGAGGAGAAAACAGAAAACGGACCTTCAAAACACTTGACTGATCCGTGACGGAATTAAAAATCATCAAAAGAACATATTTGTGCTACGCTTCTAGTTAGACGAATTTGCCTTAAGAAAGTAAAAATTCATGTTTTGCTCAGGAGTTTTCTTTGTTTATGTTTTGCTTTCTTGCATTTTCCTCACGAATTCTTATTCTGTTGGTATGTTTATTTAGATTCTAATTTTACTTAGGAGTTCGTGTTTCGTTTACCTTCCATTTTTTTATCTAAGGCTTCTTCTTGCTTGTTTACTTTTAATTTCTACGAAAGTATTCTTGTTCTTTGTCTTTTACTCCAATGTTATAGTTTTCCTTTTCTTTTAATTTTTGTTTTTGGTAAATAGAAAATTATTTTCTTTTACCAATTTATAGTTTTGTTGCTTCATTTATAATTACATCTTTTACAGTCCTTGTTTTGATAATGGGATTTTTTCATAGTCAATAACCATCTGCTTTGTATACACTGAATAGGTTTACATCCACATAGATGATACTGACAACTCAACACACATCAGAGTAAATTATTTACCGAAGAAATACGTCCAAACTATACTAAGCTGCCCCGTTCAACTACATATTTTCCCTGCATTTACACCCCAAGCACTGAATGATCTCCTCAGCCCTAGCACCTGGCCTTCTGGCCCAAGTTCCATCAAATCCATTGCCATCTATACCAGACTGCAGAGACGAGCACAGTGTCCTTTACGGGCTGTTGCAGTATGACAGATATCAACCCTCGCCCCCCCCCCCCCTCCACCACCACAGCTTTCATACCATCGTTTATCAAAAATCGAAGTTTAATATTAGACACATTTCGGGTTAAGTTAATATACCTTGTATCTCGTAAACTCCGTCGAGGCAACTTGTTTTGGGGAGGGGAAGTTTGAGCAAAGTTAGTAAATGAACTTTGAAGGAAGGTATTGGTGAGAGAAAAACGGCTGCTGACAGGTAGATAGACAGACTGCAAACACAAACACACGCATATATATATATATATATATATATATATATATATATATATATATATATATATATATATATATATATATATATGTATATATATATATATGTATATATATATATATATATATATATATATATATATATATATATATATATATGAGTGTGTTATATATATATAAATTTATATATATATATATACATATATATATATATATATTTATATATATATATATATATATATATATATATATATATATATATATATATATATATATATATATATATATATATACATATATATATACACACACACATATATATATATATATATATATATATATATATATATATATATATATATGTGTGTGTGTGTGTGTGTGTGTGTGTGTGAGTATGTGTGTGTAACCCTTTTTGTGTAGGAATACCTTAACATGGTAAAAGTATTTGTGTATCACCATGATCAGGCCACCCATAATAGGTTAGTTTGCTGTAAGCGATCAGACTAAAGTCTCCTTAACCAATCCGCAATGCCCAGCGTGGTGATGAAATGGACAAACCCCAGACATGCTTGAGAGCTTTTGTCCTGCAGTGGACTAGAATGGGCTGCAGTTGTTGTTGTTGTTGTTGTTATTGTACATATTCTGTTCAGATACTACCGCTAGAAAGTTATTGGGTCCTTTGACTGGCCAGACAGTACTACATTGGATCCTTCTCTCTAGTTACGGTTTTTTTTCCCTTTGCCTGCACGCAGACTGAATAGTGTGTCCTATTCTTTACAGAATCCCCTCTGTCTTCATACACCATACAAGACTGAGATTACCAAACAATTCTTCTTCACCCCAGGGGTTAACTACTGCACTGTAATTGTTCAGTGGCCACTTTCCTCTTGGTAAGGGTCGAAGAGACTCTTTAGCTATGGTAAGCAGCTCTTCTAGGAGAAGGACACTCCAAAATCAAACTATTCTTCTCTAGTCTTGGGTAGTATCATAGCCTCTGTGCCACAGACTTCCACTGTAATGGGTTAGAGTTCTCTTGCTTGAGGGTACACTCAGGCACACTATTCTATCCTACGTCTCTTCCTATTGTTTTGTTAATTTTTTTATAGTTTATATAGGAAATATTTATTTTAATGTTGATAGTGTTCTTAAAATATTTTTTTTCCTTGTTTCCTTTCCTCACTAGGCTATATACTTTGTTGGAGCCCCGAGGCTTATAGCATTCTGCTTTTCCAATTAGTGTTTTATCTTAGAAAGTAATACTAAATATATATATATATATATATATATATATATATATATATATATATATATATATATACATATATATATACATATATTTATATATAATATATATATATATATATATATATATATATATATATATATATATATATATATATATATATATATATATATATGTGTGTGTGTGTGTGTGTGTGTGTTTGTGTGTGTGTGTGTTTGTGTGTATGAAAAGCAAACACATCGGCTAAAGACTCCTTCATCCTTTAAGTATTTTAATAAACAATTTATTATTGTGACTATAGATCATCTTGATGCTTATATGAAACATTTACAATTCCTATTTTCCTAAACCTTGGTTCTTGAAAATATGTAACCCAACCTCAGCGTTTGTGTAGGCCTATTCACTTATTCATATATACGCTCAGATAACATTTCAAAATTAGTGTGTATTGTGATAACAGGAGTTTATTAACCCGATTCATTGGACGTTCAATCACGTTCCCACACTCGCAACAAGTTCTCATTTATATGGATTCATCTATGAATTTAGTCATATCTCTCTCTCTCTCTCTCTCTCTCTCTCTCTCTCTCTCTCTCTCTCTCTCTCTCTCTCTCTCTCTCTCTCTCTCTCCATCTAATAATCAATTTTCACAAACTTCTGGACTTCGAATAATGTGTTTTCAAAGAAAAAACTTGACTCGGAATTGTCTTCCTTTTCTAAACTACTAAGAACAAATGATCTTGAATCGGGAAGCAAATCTCTAGCAATTAAAAATCTATTGAAACTATTACCTCCACTAAATCAACAATTAAAAACACATAAGAGCAAAAAGAAAAAAGAAAAAAAAATAAGCAGAGGAATATCACAGCAAGTCGAATGTCGAACTAAATTTTCGAGCTATAAGGGACTGGAAGGTGATTAAATCGTAATTATATTAGCTTATCCAGGACACTTCTCCCCTCCCCTCCCCCCGCACCAACTTTGAGCCCAAGTGGAATCTGTTAATGTAGTGAATGCTCACAGGAATATCAGGAATATCAGCCTTTGTACTGCTGCTGGAATCTGGAGATGCTGAATGATGTTGTCGTGTGTTCCTTAATAAATATAATGAGGAGGTAATGGCTTCTCTTTGACCATTTACCTGCTTGTACCTTTATCACTCTTAACAGCTAGAGTACCAGAGGAGAGAGTCTCTCTCTCTCTCTCTCTCTCTCTCTCTCTCTCTCTCTCTCTCTCTCTGGAATGGAGTATAGCTTGCAGCCTTATCTCCACCCACTCCTTCTTCCTCTATTCCTCTCCCCGACAATCTAGTGTTATATATATATATATATATATATATATATATATATATATATATATATATATATATATATATATATATATATATATATATGTTATTGATGGTCAACATAGTGAGTATAGGAATGTGATCAGGGTAGTGTTCTCGGACCATCATTTTTCATCTTATGTACACATGACATGTGGTTTGACCTTGAAAACAAGCTTGTTGCATATGCAGATGATGCTACTCACTTTGCATCAATTCCCTCTCCTGAATGTACATCTGGGCCAATATAAGATTGTGAGATTGTAAGTAGGTCAAGGACAGGGGCTCCTCAACATCTGGATCTCAGCATTGATAATGTTTCTTTATGACTCTTTTAAAATTACAGGGTTGATTCTCGACGGCAAATTTACTTTTGAGATACACTTTAGTCTGTATCTTTTTCCATTGCAAAAAAATTGGCTTATTGAGAAAGCCTTTTTAAGATTTTCGGTGACCAATCTATTCTGAAGAAGTGTTTTAATTCTTTCATTCTACCTTGTCTCAAGTATTGTTCTCCTGTCTGGTCTTCAGCTACTGATTTTCATCTTAATTTGTTGTTAATGCTTTTTAAAACATTTTATTTCAATTTAGCATTACTTATTATAGCTTTTATTTATATCTTTGTTTCCTTTCCTCACTGGAGTATTTTTCCCTGTTGGAGCCCTTGGGCTTATAACATCTTGCTTTTCCAACTAGGGTTGTAGCTTGGCTAGTAATAAAAAGGATAATAATAATAATAATAATAATGTGTGTATGTGTATGTATAGAAATATCTACACTAGTGTACGCAACCCGACTGAAGTGGTGGTTGAATATTTAGGTAGATATGAACACATATGTAACCTCCTCTTACCAGGGTATGACTACTTCCTCTCCTCCCCGACCTGAGTAGTTATACGTCTGATAGGGCTCCTGGGCACGACTGGATATATATATATATATATATATATATATATATATATATATATATATATATATATATATACATACATATATATATATATATATATATATATATATATATATATATATATATATATATATATATATATATATATATGTATATATATATTTATATACTTTATATATATATATATATATATACCCACTGCCTACACATAAACAGAATAGACTGGCCTATTCCTAACACATTCTCCTCTTTCCTCATACACTTGACCACATTGAAATTACCAAACAATTCATCTTCTCTCAAGAGGTTAACCACTGTACTGGTTCAGTGGCTACTTTCCTCTTTGTAATGGTAGAGAAGACTTTCGATATGATAAGTAGCTATTCTAGGAGAAGAACACTCCAAAATCAAATCATTGTTTTCTAGTGTTGGGCAGTGCCATAGCCTTTGTACGATGGTCTTCCACTGTCTTGGGTTAGAGTTCTCTTGCTGGAGGGTGCACTCGGACACACTATTCTGTCTTGTTATTTTGAAGTTTTTATCCTCATGTTATTTTCAAATTTTTATAGTATATATATGAAAGGTTTATCTTAATGTTAATATTGTCCTTAAA
>NC_090736.1:69294878-69314878 GCF_036898095.1 Palaemon carinicauda
TATATATATATATATATATATATATATGGGTCAGGTAGTGAGAAAAGTGTAAGAAGAGGGGAATGAGTTCTGGAATGAGTTAACTAGGTGTGTAGAAGGACTGGGTAGAAGGAATTATGTAGTTGTCATGGGTGACTTAAATGCTAGAGTGGGCGCTGGAGAGGTGGAAGGTGTCATTGGGAAGTATGGCGTACCAGGTGAAAATGAGAGTGGAGAGAGACTGGTAGATATGTGGGTTGAGCAAGAGATGGTGATAAGTTCTAGCTTTTTCAAAAAGTAAGATAAAAACAAGTATACATGGGTAAGAGTGGCAAATGGAAGAGTAGTAGAAAGGGCATTAATGGATTATGTGTTGATAACTAAAAGAATGTTTGGAAGATTGAAAGACGTGCTCGCGTTTAGGGATATGGCTAACGTCAATATTTGATGGAAGGAAAATTAGTTGTAGCAAAAGAGTTGGGGAATAGAGTAGGTGGATGTAAAAGGGAGCTAGTGAGGGTTGAAGAGCTAATAAAACCGGGGGTAAAAGTAAATATCAGGAAAGGATGAAAATGGCATATGACGAAGTTAAAGTAAGAAAAACTGGTAATTTAGATGAAGAGTGGAAGTTAATAAAAGAAAATTTTGTTGGGATTGCAAGTGATGTGTGTAGCAAGAAGGTTGTTGAAGGCAGCATGAGGAAGGGCAGTGAATGGTGGAATGAAGGAGTGAAGGTAAAAGTGGAAGAGAAAAAGAGGGCTTTTGAAGAATGGCTGCAGAGTAATAGTATAGAGAAGTATGAAAAATATAGAGAGAAAAATGTGGAAGTAAAGCGCAAGGTACGTGAGGCAAAGAGGGCAGCTGACCTGAGGTGGGGTTAGGGATTGGGTTACTCATATGAAGAGAATAAGAAGAGGTTTTGGAAAGAAGTGAAGGGAGTAAGGAAGGCTGGCTCAAGAATTGAAGAGACAGTGAAAGATGGAAATGGAAGGTTGTTAAAAGGAGAGGAGGCAAGGAAAAGGTAGGCGGAATATTTTGAAAGTTTACTGAATGTTGAGGATAATAGAGCGGTAGATATAATTGCTGTTGCAGGTGTTGAGGTGCCAGTGATGGGAGATGAGAATGAGAGAGAGATTACAATAGAGGAAGCGAGGAGAGCACTAGATGAAACGAGAGTAGGAAAAGCATCTGGTATGGATGGTGTGAGAGCTGAGATGTTGAAGGAAGGGGGTGTGACTGTACTTGAATGGTTGGTGAGATTGTTTAATATGTGTTTTGTGATGTCAATGGTACCAGTAGATTGGGTTTGTGCATGTATTGTACCATTATATAAGGGTAAGGGAGATGTGCATGAGTGTTGTAATTCAAGAGGTATCAGTTTGTTGAGTGTAGTTGGAAAAGTGTATGGTACAGTAATGATTAATAGGATCAAGGATGAAACAGAGAAGGAAATCTTAGAAGTACAGGGTGGTTTTAGAAGAGGTAGGGGTTGTAGGAATCAGATTTTTACAGTTAGGCAGATATGCAAGAAATATTTAGCAAAAGGCAAGGAGGTGTATGTTGCGTTTATGGATCTGGAGAGAGCGTATGATAGAGTTGATAGGGAAACAATGTGGAATGTGATGAGGTTATATGGAGTTGATGGAAGGTTGTTGCAAGCAGTGAAAAGTTTCTATAAAGGTAGTAAAGCATGTGTTAGGATAGGAAATGAAGTAAGTGATTGGTTTCCGGTGAGAGTGGTGCTGAGACAGGGATGTGTGATGTCGCCGTGGTTGTTTAACTTTTAAGTTGATGGAGTGGTGAGAGAGGTGAATGCTCGAGCACTTGGACAAGGATTAAAACTGGTAGACGAGAATGACCATGAATCGGAGGAAAATCAGTTGTTGTTTGCGGATGATACTGTACTGGTTGCAGACACAGAAGAGAAGCTTGGCCAATTAGTGACAGAATTTGGAAAGGTGTGTGAGAGAAGAAAGTTGAGAGTTAATGTGGGTAAGAGTAAGGTTATGAGATGTATGAGAAGGGAAGGTGGTGCAAGGTTGAATGTCATGTTGAATGGAGAGTTACTTGAGGAGGTGGATCAGTTCAAGTACTTGGGGTCTGTTGTTGCAGCAAATGGTGGAGTGGAAGCAGATGTACGTCAGAGAGTGAATGAAGATTACAAAGTGTTAGTGGCAGTTAAGGGAGTAGTAAAAAATAGAGGGTTGGGCATGAATGTAAAGAGAGTTCTATATGAGAAAGTGATTGTACCAACTGTGATGTATGGATCGGAGTTGTGGGGAATGAAAGTGATGGAGAGACAGATATTGAATGTGTTTGAGATGAAGTGTCTAAGGAGTATGGCTGGTGTATCTCGAGTAGAGAGGTTTAGGAACGAAGTGCTGAGGGTGAGAACGGGTGTAAGAAATGAGTTAGCAGCTAGAGTGGATATGAATGTGTTGAGGTGGTTTGGCCATGTTGAGAGAATGGAAAATGGCTGTCTGCTAAAGAAGGTGATGAATGCAAGAGTTGATGGGAGAAGTACAAGAGGAGGGCCAAGGTTTGGGTAGATGGATGGAGTGAAGAAAGCTCTGGGTGATAGGAGGATAGATGTGAGAGAGGCAAGAGAGCGTGCTAGAAATAGGAATGAATGGCGAGCGATTGTGACGCAGTTCCGGTAGGCCCTGCTGCTTTCTCCGGTGCCTTAGATGACTGCATAGGTGGCAGCAGTAGGGAATTCAGCATTATGAAGCTTCATCTGTGGTGGATAACGGGGGTGGGTGGGCTGTGGCACCCTAGCAGTACCAGCTGAACTTGGTCGAGGCCCTTGTCAGGCTGGGAGGAACGTAGAGAGTAGAGGTCCCCTTTTGTTTTTGTTTCATTTGTTGATGTTGGCTACCCCCCAAAAGTGGGGGAAGTGCCTTGGTATATGTATGTATGTATGTGTATATATCTCCTCTTTAATATATAAGGGAGATTATTACGTAATAACATAAAAGGAAATTGACAGGATAACAAACTTCAAGAATATATATATTCCAAATGGTATGGCTGGAGAATACAGATAATCGACGGAAAAATATCTATCATTCAGTCGAAACTCACATAGCATAGAACACGGCTACAGTATTCGATCTCAAGAATAAACTTAGCTTAGATATATATTGTCATGCTCTTAACACTGAATAAAAGAGATGAAAATCACTCGGGAACGTAATGCTGAATGCCAACCGTAATAAGTTAATTAGCAGACACATGATAGTCATTTAGACCTCGGAAACATCATTAGTCGAAGAAAACGTTGTCTCGGCGAGGACTGGTGACCCCTTGGCGCCATCTTCCCACTCTTATCATTCCAGTGAGCCATCCCTCTCTTCCATCAACCTAATACCGCCCCCTTCTCCTTCTCCCAATACTATTGGCTTCGTTTTAATCATTCAATAATAATGATGACTTTCCATAATCAAGTCACATTTTTAAAATTATAATGACTTCGACTTTGTGTCCACGTATATATATATATATATATATATATATATATATATATATATATATATATATATATGTATATATATATATATATATATATATATATATATATATATATATATATATATATATATATATATATATATATATGATAAATTTTGCACTTTTAGACGTGTTTTTCATACTCAAATAAGCCATACATTTTTTATATATTGAGGTCTGGATGCTCTTAACGACATCGGGATCAGAGCCCCAGGTGAAATCACACAAAGACAACAGCTTATGACCGGCCGGGAGTCGAACCCTGGTGTTTCCTTTGACCAGAGTTTGACTCCCAGCCGGTCAGAAGCTGTTGTCTTTGTGTGATTTTGCCTGGGGCTCTGATCCCAAGGCCGTTAAGAGAAACCAGACATAAATGTATAAAAAACATATGGTTTATTTGAATTCATATATATATATATATATATATATATATATATATATATATATATATATATATATATATATATATATATATGTGTGTGTGTGTGTGTGTGTGTGTGTATGCATATATATATATATATATATATATATATATATATATATATATATATATATATATATATATGATAAATTTTGCACATTTTTACACGTTTTTCATATTCAAATAAGCCATATATATTTTGATATATTAATGTCTGGATTCTCTTAACGACCTCGGGATCAGAGCCCCAGGCGAAATCTCACAAAGACAAGAGCTTGGCTCCGGCCGGGAATCGAACCCTGGTCGGCAAGCTTATATAGACAGTGACTAACCCATTCGTGGCCGAATGGGTTAGTCACTGTCTATATAAGCTTGCCGACCAGGGTTCGATTCCCGGCCGGAGCCAAGCTCTTGTCTTTGTGAGATTTCGCCTGGGGCTCTGATCCCGAGGTCGTTAAGAGAATCCAGACATTAATATATCAAAATATATATGGCTTATTTGAATATATATATATATATATATATATATATATATATATATATATATATATATATATATATATATATATATATATATATATATATATGTATATATATATAATATATATATATATATATATATATATATATATATATATATATATATATATATATATATATATCATAGACTCCTTTAAGGAAGGACTGGAACGTCCCCTGCTCGGGGTTTTTAACTTGAGTCGGAAAGATTAACTTGAGTCTGGACTAAAATGACTTCTAGAAGGGCTAGAAACACGTTCTCTGGATCAAAATGGGGGTTTTTGAGGATGGTGAGTTCAATAGTGACATTTTCAACACCACCTGGGGTCATCTTCATCATCTTCAAGGTCAAAAGGTCATATTTCAAGGTCAAAATAGTGAATTTTGGTCATTTTTACTCGTTTTTGTGTGTAACTCATAGATGGTAAGGGATGGCTGATTATAATAAGAGGCAAGTCTGTAGTTCTGTCCAAATTTAATATATATTGTCAAATATTGTATTACTCAAACATTCCAATCTCTGTTGCTTAATTTTCTTCTATTGGTAATTAGTATTAGAAACCATTGCCTCATTAATCCTGCTCTCTTCTTATGTACCTAATTATTGGCAACGTCCCTGCCTAGTGATCGCCGGACTGGGGTTCGAGTCCCGGTCAAACTCGATAGCTTCTTGAAGTGTCTGCAACCTCACCATCCTTGTGAGCTAAGTAGGCGGCGTTCGGTGAGTCTATAAGTTTACCTGCTGAGTCATCAGCAGCCATTGCCTGGCCCTCCCTGATCCCAGTTTGGGTGGAGAGAGGTTTGGTCGTTGATCATATGTAAATATAGTCAGTCCCTAGGACTTAGGGGAATGTCACTGTCTTGCCTCTGTCATTCATGAGTGGTCTTTGAACCTTTAAACCAACAATATAAGGCTTCAGTTTTTCCTCAATAATGTTTGGGCATCTTAACCTCCAAAACTGTCTTCAGGTATTTTCAGTATCATAAAACACTCTTAATTTCTTAGTTTGGTGCAGAGGTCTATTAAATCGTATCACGTGAAAACGATATAAATATAAAGAACAATTGAACTACTGTATAGTTATGTAAATAGTATTTCACCCGACAATTGAACCATATTTACAAAGAGTCCTATTATCATTTTTATTTATACCGTTTTGACGTGATATGATATAAGGTTTTAGTCCAGCAAACGCTAGAGAGCCCATGTCTGGGGTCGGGGGCAATCGTCGATTATTATTATTATTATTATTATTATTATTATTATTATTAGTATCTTAGATACAACCCTAGATGGAAATGTTACAAGCTCAAGGGCTCCAAAAAGGAAAAAAAGCCCAGTGAGGAAAAGAAATAAGGTAAAAGAACAGTGTGCCAGCGTGAACCTTCATTCAATGGAACTCTGCTTCAAGTGAAAGACCATGGTTCAGAGGCTATGGCACTACCTAAGACTAGAGAACAATGGTTTGATTCTGGAGTGTCCTACCCTTACCAAGTGGAAAGTATGTACTGAATAATTAGATTTCAGCAGCTAACCACTTGAGTGAAGAACACTATATAGTCTAGCATGATAACGGACGTAGTACAGTACGAAAGCTCCCCGTAATGAAAATAAAAGCAATAATTCCGAAGTGGCTCTCTCATATCATCTTAAGAACTTCGAGCCCAGAGGTGAAGAGTGCATAAAGTTTTATTCTTTTCCCACCAATTTGTTCTCGGTAAAATTCGAAATGTCTATAGTTATACCACTTACAATTGCGATAAAATCATTTATTATCCTTACTCGAGAACATTAATTAAGTGGGGTATGAATAACTGTTAAGATTAAAATGTGATGCGTAGAAACGATAGCATGACGTCAGCAGCTTAAGTAGTATACACAAGACTTAAATTACCTCTGAGGATGATATACCTAATGAGAGATCAGAAATTTCCCGCAATAAGTTCCTTTTGTCTTTAGAGTGCTGGTTGAAGAAACGGCCAAAGTTGCCATGAAAACCGATCAAACGCTGGTTCTGAAAGTTTTGTTTTAATTTTTCATTTGGTTTGTGGAGTGCTGTTTGAAGCAAGGTTTGAAGAACATGCCAATATTGCCACAAAAAAAAAGAAAAATTCAAACGTGGGTTCTAAGATTTTTGTTCATTATATTTGCAGAAGACACAATTTTACTTCTCCATAAATGATATATATGGCACTACTGAAACTCTAAACCGAATCTTTGATAGTGTTGGAAAATGGATGACATTTAAACAACTAAAATTAAATGAGAACAAAACTGAATTCATGGTGGTGGGGAAGAGAAACAGCGTGAGAAACTTAGATATTCAAATGAACATATATATATATATATATATATATATATATATATATATATATATATATATATATATATATATATATATATATATATATATATATATATATATATATATATGTGTGTGTGTGTGTGTGTGTGTGTGTGTGTGTGTGTGGGTGTCGGGGTGTGCAAAGCACTAAGGACATATTCACCGTATATATACAGTACGTACTGTATATGCATAAAATATCACACATTTTATAGATCTTTTTACAAAGACTATTTACTAATTAAACACACTCATCAGTGAGCATGTAGACATTTTTACTTATTACTTCTTGCCATTTCTGAAATTTTATCTTACATTCTGCCTCCTCCGGTAAAATATTTATCATGCCGGTTTTCTCTTTTTCCACTATCTTCGATTATGATATACACCTACGCTGGGAGATATTATTTTTTACCATCTTTCACAAAAACATTTCAAAGGAAAACTTAATTTGTCGCCTTCAGTGCCTGGGCCTTTGGGTTAGTGCGTGCTACTCGTATAGCATGGGACATCTACAGTATTTCCAGTTGAAGTGACACTGGGTCAGAGAGATCATAGATTTTACAATATTCGTTTTCATTTTGCTTATCGGTCTGTGTTCTGTTCTTCGTGACTTCCTATTTGTTCACTCAAGTGCGTACTCATTACATTCTTCTACTCAAACAAATGTTATTCAGTAAAAGAACACATGTATTCTCAAAGAATCAATTGGCAGTAGAATATACATATACATACATACATATATATATATATATATATATATATATATATATATATATATATATATATATATATATATATATATAGATATATATATATACACGCACATATATATATATATATATATATATATATATATATATATATATATATATATATATATATATCTGTGTATATACATATTTGTATATATATGTATATATATATATATATATATATATATATATATATATATATATATATGTGTGTGTGTGTGTGTGTGTATATACATATTTGTATATATATATATATATATATATATATATATATATAAATATTTATATATATATATATATATATATATATATATATATATATATATATATTTATATATATACGAATATATATATATATATATATATATATATATATATATATATATATATATATATATATATATATATAAAAAGAGAGCGAGAGAGCCGTTGTATTCTCAATAGCCATCCAAGACGTTCCATCATAGGCAAATTTCCAAACGGTCCCTTTCCCATTATAAAACCTACGCCAAATATTTGATAGATTTCTGTGCTTGGAATAATAGCCTGATAGTGTTTACTGTCCTCATATTCTGTTGTTTCCCTGCACGTCTGATAACATTGAATATATACCTTTGCTCTTAACTGATATCCTCCATATCGTTTTCACAAAAATGAGAAATTCTGCATTAACCGTTAGTGTCTAACCGGTACTTGCAATGATGAGAGTTGGCTCTCGCAACCTTGACAAGTAAAAGTACAACAGACTGGCCTCTTTCCCCATCTATTTTTAGTAAAGTTGACGGGTTAGGCCTCTGGTCTTCTCTCTGTTCAGAATCATTTAGTTTTTAACTCAAATTCTCACTCCAAAACCCTTGTTTTTTTTTTTCCCCCACAATATTGACTTGCAGTATTGATTTTGTTACTGTATCAGTAATACTCTTGTATATGGTTAATGAATCCTCTCTATTGTATTATCAGACACAGAGATCTTGTTTTAACTTCTATAATTTTTTTTATAATATTCCTTTTTGGCACAAGTCTTTAACTAACCTCCCGTCATCATGTTAAGAGTGAATACCTTATAGACTTCAATATAAGCCAGACTGAGTAACTTCTTTCAAAAGACATCAGGTTTAAGCCGAAATGAATGTCCTGGATTTTTTTATCACTAACAAAAATCTTTAATTTTTCCATGCCTGGGAGTTGTAACAATAAAATATATTCAAATCTTGGGTAGTCTGATGTCGGTGTCATAGTTGTTACTGGTGTATTTGTATTTCTACCAAACTTATTGTGACTTCTGGGTGTAGCTGACATTAAGCGTTTTTCTGGATCATTCGAAAGAGAATAGTTGTTTCGGTATCCAGAAATTTTATGTTGTCAGTTAATGTTCTATACTTGGCTGTCGATGAATATGTTCTTATGCCTTGTAGAGCTTTTAGGGCTATTATTATTATTATTATTATTACTATTATTGATATCACTATTATTACTGTCACTATTATTATTATTATTATTATTATTATTATTATTATTATTACTAGCTATGCTACAATCTTAGGGGGAAATGCAGAATGTTGTAAGTGCAAGGGCTCCAACAGGGAAAATAGCACAATGAGGAAAGAAAATAACGAAAAAAATAAACTAAAAGAAAGGTAATGAACAATTAAACTGAAATATTTAAAAAAAAATAACATACAAATAAAATTTCATATATACGCTGTAAAAGCTTAAAAAAAAAAGAATAAGAGAAATTAGATAGATTAGTGTGTCCTAGTGTACCCTCAACCTAGAAGACTCGACCCCAAGACAGTGGGAGGTATGGTACAGAGGCTGTGGCAATACCCAAGATTGATCATCAGTCGTTTTCATTTTCTCAATGTTTGTAGGCTTCTTTCGAATTTCACGATTGGCAAGGTAACCTACTTTGTCCATATTGCTACACGATTCAAAAAAAGGAGTTTACAAAGGATCTTGAAGTCTTGGTAGACTGGAGCTAAATCCTATCTCCCCTAATAGATTTTTACGGACACATGACATTGTTATGAAATATGGCTTATAGGGGAAGGCTTAGGGAGTGCATAGGTACTGCTGGGACATAACGGATTTTGGGCAAAGTGAAAAATCTATTTTCGGGTGAGAGTGCTATGTCGTCCTGATGGAAGGGTTCCTTTAGGTAGTCTTCTAAGGGATATTTGCTACAGTGATACTCCCAGAGAAACAGAGAAATAAACCAAAGGTCTCCATGATTCTAATTCCTGGCGCAAGTATCCAATTAAGGATATCGCATAATATCAGGGGACGTATTTTTAGATATGACACATGGCAAACTTCACCCCGAATAGATTTAACTCTTTGATGAAAGGGGGAAGAGTGGCGAAAGAAGGGTGTGCCGATCTAGGTACCTGGTGGATCTCCTTCCCCATTACTACTACGACTCCATTCCTTTTCTTGTCGTTAAGCAGAAATGGCCGAAGATAGAGTAATTTTGGGAGGGGTCAGCAAAGGGAGGGTCCATCAGGATGACATAGCACTCTCACCAAATATAGATTTTTCACTTTGTTCAAAATCCGTTTTTTGGGCTCATTCCATGTCGCCCTGATGGACGCATACTAGAGAATGAACTTGAAATTACTATAGCTGTGGGTTTGTGTGTGTGCCTTCTACCTTGAATGGATTTCCTTATTAGGTCTGCTATACCTGTATGTGAAATTCCAGGTAACTGTCATTTCCACTAAACCTGGAACTGGTTTAGTGCTTCCTGCTTCCTGCAGGGAAAGTGTTGACATCGACAATAAGGATTCAAGGCTTGAATTTCCGTAGGAACAGAAGGTAAAACTTTAGAGATTACATTTCACATACCTTGAAAATATGTATCCTGATTTCAAGTTCTGGGCCTTTCTAGGGCTTAATTAGCACTCTAGCATGTTTTATTTGTCTGCAACTGAGATAGCAGCAATAAGACACAAATACGTTTAGTATTTTTTACATTGCAACTAGATCATCAAATGTAGTTACAATAGGGTATGAATCTTATTCAGCATTGAAAACACATCAGGGTCCATAATTTCTCTTGTAGAAAAAATATGTAATATCATTATCGGAATAATGCCACTCAATGGAGATGTGAAACCAAATCTGACTGACTTGTACAAATTTTGGGAATACATAAACACTGTGACGCAAACGTTCAGTTGGCATTCATGTTATTGGTCAGATATGTACCTATATGAAACAGTGCGTTAATCATCGTTTTGATTTGCCCTAGAGAGTAAGTGTACCTATGCACCCGATGCACTGGAAAGTCCCAAAACAGTTCACTATTCATCGCAGCACTAGAGAACGAGTTTTATAACACTACCCGCCGCCTCCACAAAATGTTTTATTTCATGTACTTGCTTCGCATAGTGTTTGTAGAAGACCCTGGATGATCTCCACCCTGTATATGAGCAGAGTCTTCCAAAGTCCATATGTTGAAAGAAGTTCAACGAAGAATCCACTTTCCTTGAATCGTGACCTGCGGGTGTACTGTTAGGATCAGCTCTACAAATAAAGTAGGTGAGCTTTGCTCTCAGTTGTCTTAGGGATAGGTTTGATCCTGAGGTTGTGCCTCTGAAGAGCTGTCCTCCCTTGAAGTCTGGAGCTCTTCGAAGATAAACCTTAAGACACTCTACTGGGCACAGAGAGGTATCTTCCTTCACTGGGCAGATTCTCCAAGGACCCCACCTCTTAGTGGGTAGCTCATTCTTGGCAAGAAAGGCAGGATCAGGAAAGAGGTTTAGTTCTCCTGTGTCTAGGAACTGAATATGGCCCTTGTTTCTAGATAAGGCCACTATTTCACTAACTCTTGCCCCTGAGGCTATGACAAACAGAAAAATTACTTTCTGTGTTAGATCCTTTAGAATACAATTCTCATTGTTTAGGTTCGAAGCATAGTGCAAGACTTTGTCCAAAGACCACGTGATGGGCTTTGGTGGGGTTGCTGGCTTTGAGTCTAGCGCATGCTTTTGGGATCTTATTAAAGATTTCACTAGAGAGGTCCACTCCAAAAGCGTACAGAAGTGGTCTAGCCAGGGCCGACTTACACGAGGTAATCATAGTAGAAGCCAGGCCTTGTTCGTGTAGGAATATGAAGAAAGCTAGACAGAAATCTATCGATATTTCTGTCGGTTCCCTTGATTTCACAAAGGAAACTCATTTCTTCTATGACGATTCATATTGTCTCCTAGTCGAACTTGACTTACACTCTTCGATGAAGTTAACTTTATCCTCCGAGATTCTAAACATTTTGTTCAACGCTAGGTCGAGAAAATCGTGAGATGTAGGTTGTTGGTTCTCGAGGATGAAGCGTAGACAGTCGACTTCTGGATCAGTTGGGATAATGTTGGGTCCGGCAGAGGGAACAGCTTCAGTTTCAGTTCTAGAACTAGAGGGAACCAATTGCTATTAGGCCACTTGGGGGCAACTACTGCTGCGGTCCTTTTGAAGGATCCTAGCTTTTTGAGGATTCGTAGCAGGAGGTTGGTTGGTGGAAACAAGTAAATGTGATTTCACTTGTTCCGGTCGAGGGACATGGTATCCATCACCTCTGCTTGAGGGTCCATATAAGGGGCTACATAACGAGGTAGTTGCTTGTTGTCGCTCGTTGCGAAGAGGTCAGTCTGCAGTTCCGCCAGTATAGAGTATCCGTTGTCACATTGCAGAACCCTTGTAGGTGAACTGTTGATAGGTGCCATCCCTTCTTCCTTGTCAGGTGGAAGGTGACTAATATCACATGGTCGATGTGAGATGATCTCGAGCCTTGTGGTTTTAGACATTTTACTATCACTTAGTTGTTCAGGGCTAATCTGATGTGGATTGTTCTGCGAGGGGATAGTCTCTTCAACGTCAGGAAAACTGCCAGAGCTACCAAAACGTTGATATGAAAAGTTTTTAACTAGTGCGACCAATTCCCTTGCACTTTTTTCTCGTGAGAATGGCCTCCCTATCCTTTCGAGGAGATGTCCGTGTGTACCTCCACTGATGGTTGTGGTGGTTGCAGGGGAATTGTTCATGCTAGGCTCTTGGCTGTTGACCACGGCCTTAACTGCGTGCACGACAAGGTCGGGGTCAACCATGGTTGATCTCTTCAAGTGTTTGATGCGTATCTTCTCCAGACTCCTGACTGACCTTTTAGACGTGCTTTTAGCTCCGGGTCTGTCACTACGGCAAACTGGAGAGAGTCCAATACGCTTTCCTGTTGGCGTCTTGAAACTCTCTTGTGACGGATTAGTTTCTTGACAGATCCCTCTATCTCTCTCCTCTTCTTGGATGGAATGGAGAAGTGGTGTGACTTCAAGTCCCATTTGATTCCTAGCAATTGGAGCTTCTTAGCAGGAGGAAGGTGAGACTTCTTGCGATTGGGGTTGAAGCCCAGGTGTTCCAGGAACTGGATCATGTTTGACTGCCTGCAGACGAGTAGTCTTGGATGCTGCCCATACCAGTCAATCGTCTAGATATGCTAGTACTTGAACTCCTTTGGAGTATAGTTGCTGGACGATTGTGTCTGCCGGCATCGTGAATATCTTTGTGGCTGTATTCAGTCCGAAGGGCATTGCTCTAAAGACACACTTCTTCTGTAGCATGAATCCTAGGTAGGAGGAGAAAGGGCGGCTCGATAGAAGATTCCAGTGATCATCTGTTGGGTCTATTGAGACTGTGTTTGCTCCTTTTGGTAGAAGGGTCCTTATGTGTTGCCAAGTAAGCTTCTGGAACTTGTTGTGCTCGATGAACTTCTTGAGTAGAGACAAGTCTAGAATGATTCTGAGTTTATCTAAGTCTTTCTTGGGAACACGAAACAGCCTTCCCTGGAATTTGATGGACTTTGCTTTCCTTATTATCTTCTTGTTCAAGAGTTCTGAGGTACATTCTCCTAACGAGTGGTTGGAGTGTTGGAAAAATTCTGGAAAACGGGGTGGAGTTCTGTTCCATTTCCACCCGAGTCCATTTGTTAACAGGCTATGGGCCCAGGGATCAAAGGTCCAGTGATCCTGAAAGTGATACGGTCTGCCTCCTACCTGGAACCCCTCTTTGGATGGGGGGTCCTGTGGATTTGTTCACGTGACCATGTCCTACTTGGCCCTGGGAGGAGTCACCTCTGGGCGAACTTCTCTTAGGGCCATTTTCTTTCTGACTTAGGCAAAAGGAAGTCGACTGCTTCTCAAAGTTGGGGTTACACACTGGCGACTGGGCTACCAGTTTTTGAGGGATCATCTGGAAAGTGGTCTGAGGCTTCATGGTTATAGTCACAGCAGAAATTTGTGCAGGTCTGCGTGGTCACCTTGCCTTTTTATTCTTGTGCTGGGAAGATTTCCTCTTTGAGCTCATGCCCCACTTTTTGGAGAAAGTTCCAGTTCTCTGTGGTTGTTCTGGCTGTGATCTCTTGGACGAGTTCCTGTGGGAAAAGGTCTTCATCCCAGATGTTCGAGGTAATCAATTTCCTTGGTTCGTGTTTTATGGTCGCTGAAGCCAAAACGAACTATCTGCAGGCTCTCCTCGCTCTGAGGAAAGCAGATAAGTCTTTCACAAGGGTACCCATGTGGGACTTAGTCAGGAAAATGAAAATTTCTGGGGCTTTCTGTAGACCTGCACTCATTTCAAGGCAGTTCCGATGAGAAAGGGAGGCCGCAAGTCTCTCCTTCGTCTCCTGTTCCCTCTTCAGAAGATGGTCTGGCAACTTCGAAAGCTTCTCATTAAACTGCTGGCCTGCTATCTCTAGATCCACCTTGGAGTTGGAGAAGGTTAGGGAGACATCCTTCCACTTCTCCTCGCAGGCAAGCAGTGCTAGAGAGAATGGTTTGCATTCCTCTAGGGTGGGGCAGGGTTTGCCTTTGTCGACTGCCTTGACGGCAAAGTCTAGTGCTTTCTCCGAAAAGGGGAAAGAGATGGAAGAAGGAGCAAGAAAGGTGGGATGTCTCTTGCTCAGGGTTGAGACTTTGAAGTTGGTGTACCTGGCTCCTTTCAAAGTTTTCAGGAGGATGGCTCGAAGACAATGACCTCTTTGGGTACCATTTCCTCAGGGGTTGCATGTTCATCCCACAGTCTCACGTAACAATCTGGGTAAGCTGAAAAGTTAGGCCAGAGCTCAAGATCTTCAATCAGTTTGGTCCCCAACTTCTCCGAGACGAATAGTTTCCCATTCATCAAGAGCATATGCTCCACATACCTCCAGGGGTTGGTTTAGGAGCGGTGAGAGAGATTCAATACTTTAAGGGGATTCTTAGTGGTGCCCTTGGTAGGTCTGGGCCAGTCCGCCATCTCTTGCAATAGTATCTGTTGCTGCCTGAGTGACCCTCTCATCGTCTCTTGTACCTTTTGGAACAACTCCATCATCCGTTGAATCGAAGTGAGGATTTCTTTGTTCTCGTCGGCATGTGCCACTGGTTGTGGAGTTGGGATTGAAGAGGTTGAAGGCATAGGTTGGTATGCCATCACGGCGAACTGAGGGTCTTCGGTTGCCATTGAAATAGATCCTTCTTCCTCTGCTTGTGGATGTTCCACGTCTTCTTCAGGGCCTCCTTGTTGTAGGCCCTTCTCAGTGTAATGGACACTTCTGACGTCCTTTCTTGGTGGATGTTCATGCCTTCCAGTGCCTTGTCTATGTCCATGTCGATCTTCAGTTGTATGAGGGAAGACTGGACCTGTTCCTGGGGCACCACCTTGTTTGGTAGAACCTTGGAGAACAGTAGGCACCTTAGGGAGTTGTCGGGTAAGGACGGTCCCTGAAAATTCTTTTGGAATCTACTTACCCATTTGCGAAGGGTCTCCCTCGCTGTATCTCTGGTCTCTATGTTGACTAAGGGAGCTTCTCTGAAGCCGTTGGCCAGCAGGGTGAAACAGGTAGGACAACCCTTTGGGGCCCAATACTTGAGGACTCGCGACACGATGACACGATGCAGCAGGGGGCATGAGTCCTGCACTTCGTGTGGCCACAAAAGTCTTTGCCTTTGTGGATGCAGGCTAAGGTTGCACACTTTTCCATTGGCTCCTCCTGTAAAGGAAAAGGGACTCAATGAGTATATGATTTATGATTTTTTTATATCGGTGATATAAAAGCATACAATTTTTATCAACAATAGTAATTACTATCGTTTATGGTAGCTTAGGATAGTAAGCTTGAAAGGAAGTAGAAAAGACACATATGTGTTTCCCCTCCCAGGCCATTGCTGAGACCTCCGTCAGTAATTAATATTTAATTTCCCTGATAGGGAAAATACAAGGTAGGAGTAAACTCTAGGGACTAGAGTTAGGGTAAGTAAGCAGTATCCTAACATTATCTACCTGTAGTATATATTAACACTGATCGGTGATTTTTTAAGGTCCTGATGATCCAAATAAACCATCGGAGTGTTGAGGGAGTACTCAGCCTCAACACAAAATCGTGGTCCCAACAATAGACTGCGACAGCAAAGACAGAGTATGTTAGAAAATATGTGTACTACTGTATAGTTGTATACTGTAGTTAGAAAGGGCACTGCCGGGTTTAGGTTAGTACCTGGTGGCACTAACTGATAGAAAGAGAGAAAGCATTGAGGAAGGCGAGATTCCTATTATTATGGTTAACATAACAATTGGAAGTGCAGGACTATCAGCCCACCTACTGTCTCCATGCTAGAATGAAAGATCCAATGGAAGGGATAAGAATCTGTCTGATTCTGGCTTCCACCCATTTACAAAAGGGTTGCCGCAGCAACAATTGTGTATGGCATTCCAAGGGAGGGCTGAGGACTTCTCAAAGTATGTTAGGTTTCCTACCGGCAGCCGTCAGGGCCGGCTCAATCTTCCCCCCAATGATAGTCACCTCCTGTGAAGGAAGGAAGAAAGGGGGGAGGTGGCTAAGGCGGCTGAACTAACTGCTGCCGGCAGGGTACCAGCCGGTGACGCAGTTGACCTAGCAAGCCAGGATGACTGTCAGAATACAGATGAAAGAGAAATGTGATGGCTATGACGTCACTAAAGGACAGAAGGGTGAAGGGTAAGGGTCTTGTAGTTCACTGAGATGAAAGGTGGCAGCAGGTATGCCGCCTACCTACAACAGTGAACTGAGGAAGCCGGGCTTCCTGTACTGATGTCCGGCAGAGGAAACATGGTTCCTTTGCTGGCGACATCGTCAGCAGGAAGACAAGGGCACCCTGAGTTCGTCACTATCCAAATCAA
The DNA here is from genome assembly GCF_036898095.1 of Palaemon carinicauda. Taxonomy (NCBI): domain Eukaryota; kingdom Metazoa; phylum Arthropoda; class Malacostraca; order Decapoda; family Palaemonidae; genus Palaemon; species Palaemon carinicauda. Next base: position 69,311,585 of record NC_090736.1, read on the forward strand.
AGATGGAGTTCGATGACAATGAAGAAGACAGTGGTTGCCGTCTGTAGCGGCGGAGGCACTCCGGGAGGGAGTAACCGTTTAGCCTCTTTTCTCTGAGAGAGAATGTATATCATATCCTATCCATAGATTCTAGAGAATGTAAGTTCTCATCCGAATCAATAAGGAATGATATGGTGAGGCTAAACATGGGGAATTACTTTACTAACGTATACATGAGCGAGATTAGTCTCGCTTTGTTAGGATCCCCGGCCAAGGATTGGTACCGCCGGGGCTCCCGGCGCATACGATCAGTAAAGTCACATAAAAGGAAGAGGAATAAAATTCATGTATGCAAGATCACCACTTGTATGATTTGCCTAAATAGCGACCATTATAGCTTAATACCGGGAAATGTTGCCCTACTGACTAACTAAAATGCAATAGTAACTGGCAACTGTAGCCGTAAAATGGCTGCCTCCGGTCTGGGCAAGGCTTACCTAAACACGCTTAAACTATCAAAATTTAACTGTGAAAAGGGAGACTAAAATTATTCACAGGAAAGAATTAATATTCACCTCTCCAAAGGATGAAAATGCTGGAGATTGCATGATGAATATTCCAAAAACTTGTAACATAACACCGGGTTAACGGGAGCACAACTCGCTTAGAGAGCTACAAGAAAAGGAATGGAGTCATAGTAGTAATGGGAAAGGAGGTCCGCCGGGTACCTAGATCGGCACCCCTTCTTTCGCTACTCTTCCCCCTTTCATCAAAGAGTTAAATCTATTCAGGGTGAAAATTGCTATGTGTCGTATTTAAAAATACGTCCCCTGATGTTATGTGATATCCTTGATTGGATACTCACGCCAGGAGTTGGAATCCTGGAGATCTTCGGTTTACTTCTCTGGGAGTATCACTGTAGCAAATATCCCTTAGAAGGCTACCTAAAGGAATCCTCCATCAGGACGACATAGCCTGAGTACAAAAAAGCATATATTGCCTTACTCCCCTTGATACTAACGTAGGAGGATAGTGACTCGGCTGCTGATCATGTTTGTCTATATTCGATCTCTGTTGCTCATTTGTGACCTTGAAACCATTAAGTTGGTTCCTATGACTTATTTGTGGGTGGGATTTTTTTTTTTAAATTTAATTTTATTCTTTAAAATATGCTATGCTGCATCTCATTCCAAAGAAAGGTGCACTCTCAAATCCTTTTACCCATCGTCATTCTGGGTAAATTGACAGTCGCTTTCAGATATTTAAACCTTCAGACTTTCTTTCTCTTTATCAATAATGTTCTTTTCTAAAAATTTATATAAGTTTTTTTTTTTATTATGACATATCTCCATGCGTCTTTTTTCTTGTATTGTTTGCCATTTATTCCATATTGCTCGTACTATATTTTCATTAGCATCTTTTATTGCAAGGTAGATTTAAATGTTCACCTTTGTTTGAATTTACTTGACCGCAGAACGATTAGTTCAAACTCACCGATAGGTTATAATCAACTCTATCCATTTTCTCATTCATTTGATATTCACCTTCGATTCTCTATGTTTTAACAATTCATTCTCTGATTATTTTCTCCTTCATATACTTTTATCGAAATCCTATGTTGTTGTCTTAGATAGCTAACACATACTCGTACTTATATATTCATATATATATATATATATATATATATATATATATATATATATATATACATATATATATATATATATATATATATATATATATATATATATATATATATATATATATATATATATATATATATATATATATGTATGTATGTATGTATGTATGTATATATATATATATATATATATATGTATAAGGAAATAACGCAAGGGAAAAACACTGATAGTCACTACCACATTCAAACATTTAAGCTTTAGGTACTACTGACTCTGTCGTAAGATGCTTCACGCACATTATACACAACGCTCATCAGCTTTTTGTCGTACCCTCCAATGAAAAGTGCGCCAGTTATTCATATCTATCTATATATTTTTCTATTTATAGATATGTATTTATTTATATCTTTCGTTATTCTGAAGATTAAAACTCTGAAGGAATAGAAAACCCATTATTTCGATATTATTCCCTCCATTGTCTTCTTTCGAAACCTGTATAAGCCATTTCACGGGTATCAATTATATTAAAACTCAAAATCCGGGTTTTAATTTCCAATCTTGTCTCATTTTTATCGGATTGTAGTTCAATTGTAGTGTAGCAATTGTGGTAACTATTTGTTAATGGCGAAAACAACTTTTGGCGAAGGATAAAAATGGAATAACAACGATTATTTTCATTTACTCCAAAAGTTTATCCTTGGGATTATTCAAAGCAGATGTGAAATTTTTCAGTAATTAATTTTTCATTAGTTTCAATTATGCTGATTTATCAATCAATCTTTCCTTCCCTAGTCGATTCCATCGTCATTCAATTATTGCATTTTACGACGTTTTAACCTCATCTGAGATGGACTGTTGAACAAAAATTTACCATGTTTAATTATTAGTAAAAATCAACGTACCTATCAAATTTAACTAAAGGATTACAAATATTAATAGAATTCATATAGAACTTTTAATTCCATAGCATGATCAGTTAGATTATTTAGTGAATTCACCATATGTCATTCACGACTAACCATGAAGGAAAAATCTCTTTAAAACATCATTAATTTGATAATTCCTGAAACTTATTCGTTATTGTACAATTTATTCTGACGTCTCTTTCCGACGGATAAATTTATTTTGTTTGTTGTTGGAATTAAACCGTTTGGCTGATTGTTCCATTTGCAATGCATCGCACAAAGTTAATCTCGTGTTTGTTCGGTTTCATTTATTTAACATTTAGTCGTTCAGATTTTGGGTTTATTACTTTGCGTTGTTCAGCTGTCCGTTGAGAGTTTTTTCTTTTAAAGTATATTAAACATATTTTATATTGATATATCTATGCGGTGGGATATTATATGCAGTTAATTAGTCTCTCTCTCTCTCTCTCTCTCTCTCTCTCTCTCTCTCTCTCTCTCTCTCTCTCTCTCTCTCTCTCTCTCTCTCTCTCATACACATATTATATCTGGGTTTCATAGTACAAATGTTTGAAGGCGCCTCCGAGATATTTACTTTTATTACAAATTCCAATGGTTTATTTCGTCTCACGCAGAAAGCTTTGGAATAGATTTTAAGGAAATCCAAAATATATATTAAAATTACATGTGACACTTGTGAGATGGTGTACATTAATGTATTTTGAGAAAAAAAAATAATGATCTTGAAGGAAAATAGTTTCCTCATACTT
>NC_090736.1:69327378-69329878 GCF_036898095.1 Palaemon carinicauda
TTACGCTAGCCTTGGCTTCCGACCAGACAGGGAGCCTCACTATTTTTCCCAGGCAGAGATTTCGTCTTGGCTGACCGATGAAATATGACAAGATCTGTCTGGGAATTGCATCTTTTCGCTTCTCTTTTTAGTAATGCACTCTCACCATGTTCCTTTTCTTGACTTGAATAATAATAATAATAATAATAATAATAATAATAATAATAATAATAATAATAATAATAATAATAATAACAATAATCCCAATCTTTTGCCACAGATCTAGACAACTTTTCTTAAAGATTGATTGATTGATATAGAATTTTCTGGCATCCTGACATTGAAGGTCATTGACGCCGATATAGTTTGTTATAAATAGAAAATAAAAGGAAATTTAATTTAGAAACCATAACAGCGAAGACGCCCTTATCAAAGTTAGATGGCTTTCGGAAGACCTTCTTCTAAGATAATCTTAAAACACCTCTAGCATAGAACAACACATCTTCCCCAATAATCTTGACGAGGCTGAAGCTGCAGAGATATTTAAAGAAGTATAGACTATCAGATTGAGGGAAAACAGAAGTAAGAGGAGAATTCCAAAGATTGGCAGAAGGTTTAGTCCTGGGATGATCAATTTCCATACAACGAATGTAAAAACTGATGAGCTGAGAGGCGTGGTGAGGATACGAGATTGACGATACTGACTCTTGGATCTCGGTAGGAAAGTGACCAAAATTATGCCATATGAAATCGCATTTATAGAAGTGAGACTTATACAATTAGGGCCTATAGGGTTATCAGACCTAAATATATACTTTTATGTATATATTTACAAATATATATATATATATATATATATATATATATATATATATATATATATATATATATATATATATATATATATATATATATATATATATATATATATATATATATATATATATAAAGGGTGAATAATTGTTGATATAAAACTAATAAACTCTTACAAAAAATCAATAGTAAATTTCATAGAGATGATTAAGTCCAATGAATATTAAGGATTTATAAATCTATAAAATGAAAAAAAAAACAAAAAACAGACATACTGAAAGCTAATTGTCCACCACTAATGCTTATTGTTTCCTTTTAGCTGTCACCTACTTTCCTTTGGTAAAACAAAAGAAAAAAAAAAACATGAAATTATACGTGATTTTAATGTTTGTCCAGTTAGTTATTACAGCTGAAAAAGATTAATGTTTATCAACTTCACTTTAGATTTCATTACTTGAGACTTTTCTGGTCTAAGTTCAATTTACCTTATTTGCTTCTATTACATTTAGGCTTTGTCGCTTTACCCTAATAGTAAAGCTGATTATTATTATTATTATTATTATTGTTATTATTATTATTATTATTATTATTATTATTATTATTATTATTAGCTAACCTACAATCCCTAGTTGGGAAAGTAAGATGCTAAAAGCCCGCGGCCTTCAACAGGCAAATAATCCCAGTGAGGAAAAGAAATAAGGTAATAGATAAACTTCAGAAATAAAGAAAAATTAAAATTAAGTATTTTAAGAACAGTAACAACATCAGAATAGATCTTTCATAAAAAAAAAAAAAAAACATTCGCTGCAAGTTTGAATATTTGAAGTTCAGTAATTCCCCAGTTTGTGTTAATATACTTTTAGATTAATAATAATAATAATAATAATAATAATAATAATAATAATAATAATAATAATAATAATAATAATAATAATAATAATAATAATAATAATTGTAACCACCTAAATCATTTGGGCTGTAAAGCAGAAGCCTATTAGAGTAAACGTCAATTGGGCCAAAGTGATTTCCGTAAATGTTGACAAAATGTTATCATCTGTCGAATCAATTCATAAAATCAATTCATAAAATTCGTAAAAATGTTTAGTATTCGAGTTTGCCCTCGTACAAAACAGTGCTATGTAAGCGCTCTCCCTGTAGATACTAATCCCTATTTCCGTTTTTGAATACTATAGCGCTGGTACTGCGTTATTATTATTATTATTATTATTATTATTATTATTATTATTATTATTATTATTATTATTATTATTATTATTATTATTACTAGCTAAGCTACAACCTCAGTTGAAAAAGCCAGATGCTATAAGCCCAAGGGATCCAACATGGAAAAATAGCCCAGTGAGTAGAGGAAATAAGGGAATAAATACACTATATAAGAAGTAGTGAACAATTAAAATATATTGTTTTAAAGATAGTGACAATATTAAAACAGATCTTTCATATATAAAATATAAAAAGCGACTTATGTCAGCCTGTCCAACATAAAGACATTTGCTTAAAGTTTGAATTTTTTGAGTTTCAACAACCCAGTTTAGGAAGATCATTCCACAACTTGGTCACAGCTGGAATGAAACTTCTAGAATACTGAGATTATTATTATTATTATTATTATTATTATTATTATTATTATTATTATTATTATTATTATTATTATTATTATTATTATCATTATTATTATTATTATTAT
>NC_090736.1:69334878-69347378 GCF_036898095.1 Palaemon carinicauda
GTTTGTGTGTGTCATGGAAGGGTATCTGTGATGCAAGTGTCGTGCCAACTGAGAGGTAATTGACCGGGATTTTATAGCTGTAGCAAAGATATCCAAACGTTTTGCAATATTTCATCCCATGAAGAAATTGAAGGAGATGGATATTAAATTGCAACCGGAAAACTATTGAAATCCGGATGAGATTATGGAGTAATCTTCCTAATCTGGTAGTTGATTTGGTGGAATTTCATAAGTTCAAAGTTGCAGTGAATGTATTTATGTTGAACAGGCTAATTTAAGTCTGTCTTTATAGTTTATATATGAAAGGCCTATTTTAATGTTACTGTTCTTATGATAATTCATATTAATCATTCATTACTTCTCTTGTTTATTTATTAATTTCCTTTCCTAACAGGGAAATTTTTTCCTTTTGAACCCTGCTTTTCCAATTAAGTTTGTAGTTTGGATTGCAATAATAATAATAATAATAATAATAATAATAATAATAATAATAATAATAATAATAATAATAAAAATAATAATAATAATAATAATAATAATAATAATAATAATAATAATAATAATAATCGTGATTCATATTCAATAAGGTCAGAGCGATTCTAAATAGTCACAAAGATACCATTCATACTTAAACTCATAATTTAGGTGTTGGAATCTGCATGTTTAGTCTCACTTTGTTTTCTTTTATTCGACAGGCAATAGACTTCTTCGTAGTTGGTTTTGTTTATGAGTCCTGCTTGTTATTCCTATAAGTGATGTTCCTGGTAATGTTACATTTTCAGTCTGTACGCTTTCAAGACTGGAGAATATGGTAATCCACTATTTGCATAATACAACTCGTACAGTTATTCAGACACAACAATGAAATGCCCCCGACCCTTTACAGTACCTTTAGCTAGCGATGAGAATCAAAATTCATGAAGCCAACTGTACCTATACTTCTACGACTATGGTGGCTTTATCGAGATTAAGATGAGCTCAACATCACAGGACTGCACTTCTCTTCAGACTGCATATCTTCACTTGCAGTGTTTATTCTCTACCCCGTTTGTTAACTCTCTCTCTCTCTCTCTCTCTCTCTCTCTCTCTCTCTCTCTCTCTCTCTCTCTCTCTCTCTCTCTCTCTCTCTGCGCACTTTTTTCTTTACTTTACCAGTGTTCTTGAATGCTGTTACCTGAACTTCCTCCCTATTATGGATAATGAAGAATATGATTCAAGCTATCAGTTCACCTAGTTATTTGATGTTAATTGTCATCAGTGCTCTGGGATTAATGAAAAACATAAAACGCACATGAAACAGAAATAAAACGAAGTAGATTAGATATTTTGCAGTTCTTCTAAAAGAATGAAAGAGAAGATTGCCTTTTAGGCAGCCACATGTTCGAATGTTGGAACTGCAGTAAAAGTTGTTAATATATTATGCAATTAAATAGTTGTTATTGAAAGTGAATAACAGAAATAAATATGGAAGCTTTTCTGATGTATTGTTAGAGGTCAACACTTGTTACCGTTTCTGATTATTATTATTATTATTATTATTATTATTATTATTATTATTATTATTATTATTATTATTATTATTTGTTCAAGAACAAGATCCTTCCGATATTGAACTCCACGGTCAGATTAGCTGTCGTCTAATCCGAAGTACTTGAGGGAGAGTGATGTCCCTTATGTCATGACTTGTCGTTTCGACTCTCACTTATATTACCGTCATTTTTTTTGTGGAATGGATATACTTGTTAGATATAGTATGGGTAATCAAATATGAGACTTACTGTGGACGATATAAGCTTTTTTCTTTTATCAAGAAACAAAGTATGGGTAGATGATTCTCCACGATATACAGTGTACAGTGTATGTATGTATATATATATATATATATATATATATATATATATATATATATATATATATATATATATATATATATATATATATACCGTATATATATATACATATACTGTATATATATATATATATATATATATACCGTATATATATATATATATATATATATATATATATATATATATATATATATATATATATATATATATATATATATATATATACAGTATATATATGTATATATATATATATATATATATATATATATATATATATATATATATATATATATATATATATATATATATATATTCCGTATACTGATAATCTCAAGAACAACAACAAAATTCCTTAAAAGGAATGAATTTGAGTATAAGGTCACATTTGTATTAAAGGTGATCGTTACAAATTGGTCTTATTACTAAGAACTTCGGAAGTATGTAATTCCTGCTTAATCACTCCCTGCCATCTCCACAATTAAAAACTTCTTCCCATAAAGACTAAGGGTTGAAACGTGTGTGACAGACTTTCACCCTTAGCATTCTCAATGATGAACTCTGTCTTCCTCTCCATTTCCTTGAGTGTATATCACTATATTCACTCGGAATAGAAAATACACTTTATTCATCTGTTTTTACGTCTAGTCGAGTCCGTGGTTAACAGATTAAGACGTAAATTTGAATTATCAGTTACTGGGGAATAAACCAAATGACATTTATTGATTTTGTAAGGTTAAAATGACAAGTTGTTTGTCAGAGAGAGATGTCTTCGAAAACGAGTTTGAATGAAAGACTGGACGAGATTTTTCAAATGTTTTTTTTTTTATCTCTTTTATATATTATTATATTGATATCTATAATTACTCGGATTTCATTGGTATAATTTTTTTTCTTTATTAAAAATCAAGAAATTTCTACGAACTTAACAACTGGAGTAAATAGGAAATAATTCAGAGTAAGCAAGTTATTGCTTCAACTCGATTAACAGTTGGAATTCATTCACAGAAGCCGCAAATACAAAAGCCCAATACAATGTCGGAACACTGACATGCCAAATCATTATTTGCTTTAAACATTCTCTATATTGCTCGAAAATCAAGAAACATTAAATTTTATTCATTTGTCTATTACAAATAATATTGAAATATCACTTACGTATCGAAATATTTTCAATATAAACCAGATCGTTTTGGACAAAGAAAAAAGACAAGTATTATATATATATATATATATATATATATATATATATATATATATATATATATATATATATATATATATATATATATGTGTGTGTGTGTAGTTTTATTCAAGAAAATAACAAAACAAAACATTCATCAATAATTTGCCGAATGAAGCTTAAAGCCCCTTGGGAAAAACTTCCATGGCCTCGACTTGTCAGAAAAGTACTCCAGAGTTATATCAACAGTGCGTCGAGACCCCTACGAGCTTTGCAACACTCGTCTTTTTATAACGAATTGTCTTTTATATATAATGTAATTACTATTGCCGTTTTTCCACTGTCCAAAACACTTCAGAACATTTCAAAACTCTTTATTCTTATTTATCAGGTGGCATCGTTATCAATCTTCGCTTTAACACTGCAAAACAGCGAATTTTTCCATATATGTAAACTCAAGTGAACATATGTAAAAACTCAACAAAAACTGTTTTCGTCCCAACTATTATTCTAGTTTGTCATTTAATACTTTCTTTCATATTGGCCTCGCTTTTAACTACATAAGCTGTATACTGCAATCTCTCTCTCTCTCTCTCTCTCTCTCTCTCTCTCTCTCTCTCTCTCTCTCTCTCTGTTTCACATTCCCTGACACAAAACAACAAACCCTCTTAACATGACTTTGCTCCTCCCTTTCCTTTTCCAAGGTTAATATCGAAGTTATTCCCCCTCTCCTTAAACAAACATTGGGAGCATTCATGCACTCAACAGTTTCTAGTATGTGTGTTTACTATATATATACAGTATATATATATATATATATATATATATATATATATATATATATATATATATATATATATACAGTATATATATATATATATATATATATATATATATATATATATATATATATATATATATATATATATACTGTATATATATATGTTTATATATATATATATATATATATATATATATATATATATATATATATATATATATATATATATATAACAGATTTTGAGCAAAGTGAAAATCTATTTTTGGGTGAGGTAGCCATGTCGTCCTGATGGAAGTTCCTATTAGGTAGCTTTCTAGGGTATATTTGACTACAGTGATATTCCCAGTGAATTTTACCTTAAGGTATCCAGAATTCTAACTCCTGGAGCGAATATCCCTAAATAATCTCACAGGGATATCGCATAATATCAGAGGACGTATTCTTGACACATCACATAGCTATCTTCGCCTCGAACAGTATTAACGCTTCGAGGGGGAATAGTGACAAGAATCTGAAACGAGAATGAAAAGAGAGCCGCTCATAAGGCATCTCTCCTATTCCGTTTCCAGTGTGTATCTGATGAAGGCGGTAGCGCCCTCTTTATTCCTTGTAGCGATATACGAGGTGTTACAGATACTGTACTATAGGGAGGGGTCAACAGGCCCTTTTACAATACAAGGAAGGGCGGGTCTATCAGGACGACATGGCTACCTCACCCAAAACTAGATTTTTCGCTTCGCTCAAAATCCCTTTTTTGGGCTCAGGGCATGTTGTCCTGATGGTAGTTTCCCAGAGCATTACTGTATCTGTGGATTCTCAATCAGTGCCGTACTCTCAAGAAAGTTTTTTCCTGGTCCGTCTAGACCTAGAGACCTATGATGTTACCGTCATACATCATTATCATCTAAGCATGAACTATGTTAGTGCTTCCTGCCCCCTACAGTGAAGAGTCGTACTAGACTCTGGAAAAAGTCTCGAGGAGTACATAAAAATTTATGGATGACAAAATGACAAGCCTGTATAGTGGTCTCCCCCTATACAATATAAAGCAAAGTTTGTATAAGAGTCACCAATGTCAGAATGAATTTGTGACACCTTCCCCAATGCGACTACTCTTATAAACTATTGGATAATGGTTGTATCCGCTTAGAAACAAATTTTGCCTCTTTGCCACCAACCCGTTAGGGTACCACGTCAACCCTTCCATGGAAGGGTTAGAGTGAGTGGACTTTTGCTTGAATCAGGGAACAGTCTTGAAAGACATACCATGATAAAAATATCCATATTTTAATCTTAATGCTCAGTACATTTCTAATAAAATGAGTGTGGGCGAAAAAGACGCAGGGTTCACTATAAACTAGTTTATTAAAATTTAATAAACGAACGTATCAGATCACATTTATAAAATTTATAAATTGTGGATGATATGCGTAAAAGCATAAAGAAAAACAGTCAACAGAAAATATTGTTTCATCTACTAGGAAACAGATTTGCCACTTCAATAGAATTATTAGTAATAATGATATAGTCTGTATACTGATTACATACACTAGCGTAAAAAACGCTTGGCACAAGTGTTCGTATTATGCTATAGATTACCGACGTCAATGGAACAGATCGTAAGGACACTTTCGTGGCCTATCGCTCAGCGTGTAGTAACATACAGTGACTACACGCGCACCCTCTTAATTATTCATACCAAATTGATTACACTGTTCCTCGCAGACTTAAAACAGAAGGTTAAAGAATTCTACCTGCTGCTACCACAGATCTCATAAGTTGCTCCACTTGCTTCGTATAGTGCATAAAGAACGCCTTGGATGACTACCAGCCGGTGTGCAAACAAGGATGTTCAAAGTCCATATAATCAAAGAAATTTTATGGAAGAGGCAACTTTCCTCGGATCATGACTAACGGGTGTACTGTCTGGATCCGTTCTGCGAAGAACACGGGTGAATTTCGCCCTTAGTTATAGATAACTTTGAACCCAGGGTTTCTCTTCTTAACAGCTGTCCTCCCATAAAGTCTGAAGTTCTATTAAGATAGACCTTTAGGCACTCCACTGGACATAGAGATGCATCTTCCTCCAGAGGGCAGATTCTCTAGGGACCCCACCTGTTGGTGGGTAGCTTGTTCCTGGTAAGAAACGTTGGGTCTGGAAATAGATTCAGTTCTCCCTCCAAGAACTGGACGTGGCCTTCCTCTGTAGAGAGAGCCACTATTCACTAACTCTGGCCCCCAAGGCGAGTACAAACAGAAATATGACTTAAATTCAAAACCTTCTAAGCATATTCCTCATTGTTCATTATTTATACACAATGAGGAATCATATCTAATGACCAAGCGAATGGTCTTTGGAAGGGCTGAAGGGCTAGTTCATTAAGAACGTCGTTAGAGAGGTCGACCTGTAAGGCATATGGTATCTGACTTGTCAAGGCAGGCTTGAACAATAGAATTGTGTAGGCTTCTAAACCTTGCTCATGAAGGTGAATGAAGAATGATAAATAGGAATCTGTCGGGATTTCTTTCGGTTTCTTCGCCTTGACAAAGGATAGCTATTTCTTCCCTGAAGCCTCATAATGTCTTCTGGTTTCCTCCAAAAGTCTAAACCGACTTTTAAACACCAAATCTTTTTCTCATCGTTAAGGAGAGAAAATCATGAGATGTAGGTTCCGTGTTTTCTGTGATGGAGCGAAGATAGTCGACTTCTGTACTCGCTGAGACAGGGATGGATCCGGTAGCGGTACGAATTTTAATATTAGTTCCAATGCCAGAGGGAACCACACGCTATTTAGCCACTTGTGGGCCACTATTGCAGCTTTCCCTTTGAAGGTTCTCAGCATATCGAGGACCTTCAAAAGGAGGTGTGCGGAGGGAACAGATAGATACTGGACCAACTGTTCCAGTCCAGGGACATAGCGTCCACTGCCTCCGCTAACGGATCCTCGTAAGGGGACACGTAATGAACTATTTTCTTGTTGTCTTTCGTCGCAAAGAGGTCTATCTGCAGCTCTGGGACTTGACTCGAGATGAAGGAGAACGATCCCGCGTCAAGGGACCATTCTGACTCTATAGGTGTAAACCTAGATAGAGCGTCTGCTGTCACATTGCGGAACCCTTGAATGTGAACTTCTGACAGGTGCCATTTCTTCGCGCGTTTGATGCGTATTTTCTCCAGACTCCTGTTGCATCCTTAAGCTGTGCTCTTAGCACTGGATCTGTTATCGAAGCAAACTGTAGAGAGCCCAGCACTATCTCCTGTTCGCGTCTTGATATCCGTTTTAATTTCAATAGTCTTTTGACAGATCCTGCTATTTCTTTCCTCTTCTTACTAAGAATGGAAAGCCGATGTGACTCCAAATTCCAGTGGATTCACAACCACCGAAATTTTTGAGCTGAAGAAAGACGAGACTTTTTGATGTTGATCTTGAATCCCAGATGTTCCAGGAACTGGATCACTATCTTAGAAGCTTGCATGCATTCTGTCCTGGATGCTGCCCACACCAGCCAGTCGTCCAAGTAGGCTACTACTTGGACCCCCTTTAGGCGTAATTGATGGACGGCTGCGTTCGCGAGCTTCGTGAAAATCCTTGGGGCTATGTTTAGCCCGAAAGGCATGGCTCTGAAGGCGTAAAACTATCAATGTAACTTGAAGCCTAGGTAGGGGGAGAGGTGACGATTAATTGGAACGTGCCAATAAGCGTCAAACAAGTCTATAGACACAGCATATGCCCTTTTGGGCAGTAAGGTCCTTATGTGTTGAAGTGTGAGCATTCTGAACTTGTAGTTCACTATGAACTTGTTGAGTGGCGACAAGTCTAGAATGACTCTAAGTTTTTCTGAGTCCTTCTTTGGAACACAAAACAGCCTTCCTTGGAATTTGATGGACTTAATCTTCCGGATTACTCTTTTGTCTGAGAGCTCTCGGACATATTCTTCCAGAGCGGGGGTTGAGTATTGGAAGAATTGAGGAAATTGAGGTGGAGGACTGCTCCAGCTCCAACCTAGTCCATTCTTATTTAGGCTGTGGGCCCAGGGATCGAAAGTCCAGCGATCCCTAAAAAGCTGTAATCTCCCTCCTACTGGAAGTATCTACTTCTGCTGTTGTGGACCTGAGGCCTTGCCTCCTTGACCGCGTCCTCCCCTGGATCCCCTTCCTCTTGAAGGTCGTCTAGAAGAACCTCTGGGTGTTCCTCTGGCTCTCGAACGAAAGGAAGAAGTCTGCCTTTCGGAGGCTGGGTTTAGAACTGGCGACTGTGTCACCGTTTGTTGAGGTACCAGCTGGTACGTGGTTGGAGGTTGTGCCACTATCTGAGGCACCGCGGTCACAGGAAGTTGTTGTTGATGTTGCTGTCGGTAGGGTTTAGCCAACCGAGAGGATGGCCTAGGCCTTTTTGTCTTCCTCTTGGGTTGGGAACCCTCATCCGGAGAAGACTTTCTCTTAAGATCTAGGCCCCACTTTTTGAGAAGGTTCTATGAGGCGGCCTTGTCTACTACCTCTTTAACCACTTCATTGGAAAAGAGGTCTTTACCCCAAATACGAGAGGAGATCAGTTTCCTCGGTTCGTGCCTCACCGCAACCGAGGCGAACACAAACTCTCTACAGGCTCTACTAGCTTTAATAAAGCTATAGAAATCCTTCGTAACTGTGGCCAGATGGGTTTTGACCACAACCATGAACATGTCCTGGTTCTTGGGGTCACTTGCCATCGTTTCTAGTGTCATTTGCAACGACATCGATGCCGCAAGTCTTTCCTTTGTCTCTTGCTCTCTATGCAAGGAAACCTCCGACAGTTTTGGAAGCGCCTCACCGAACTGGCATTCAGCAATATCAGCTTCCAGTTTTCCGACTGAGAAGGTAAGGTGTACGTCCTTCCAGTCTTCCTGGTCCAAGGGCAAGGTCAGAGATAACGGCTTGCACTCCTCCAAGGAGGGGCATGGTTTCCCTTCCTCCACTGCTTTTAAGGCAGCCTTATATCCCTTTTCCAAGAAAGGAAAGGCTCTGGTAGGAGAGGCCACAAAGGAGGGAAGCTTCTTACTCAAGGCTGGCACCTTTGAGTTAGTGAAGCCCCTCTCTTTCATCGAGCTTGTTAGTAACGTCTGAGCTTTACTATGGTCAAAAACTATGACCTCCGGCTCCGTCTCCTCCTTTAAGACTGGCTCCTTCCTAAGACGGACATAGCAGTCCGGATAAGAATCTTTGTTGGGCCAAAATTCCACTTCTTCCAGGGGAATTGCTCCCAACTTTTCTGAGATCACAATCTCCCCGGTTGTCATTGGCATGTGTTCAGCATACCTCCAAGGATTGGTATCCGAGCACAAAGGAAGATCCTTCACGCTGAGCCACTTCTGGGGCCCACGTGATGCTCCAAGTCTACGTAACTCCAGTTTCATTGCAGCTTCCTTCTCATCATTCTTCCTTTGAATTTGTTGGATCATCTCAACAATGGAAGAAAGAGTCCTTCCTAGTTCATCTGGGATAGCAGACGATGCAGAAGGAACAGGTTCTGGGTCCGGAACTGACGTAACCGACACTTCGTCGATTTCTTGCTCTTCTACTTGAGGAGTCTGGAACAGCTCCTCCTCCTGACCTTCTCCTAGAAGGTCCTTCTCAGTAGAATCCTACACCTCCGACATCCTATCGTCCAATTGGATGTCTTGAAGGGCAGCTGAGACTTCAGAATCTACCGGATTCTGGGCAATTGGTATCTCCACCTGAGGCTGGGGGATGATTGCATCAGCCGATGCTTTAGGGAAAAGGTAGGCCCTCATCTTCTCATTTGGAAGGTAGGGACCTGAGGTGTTTTTCTGAAAACCCCTCACCCAGGATCGTAACGTTTCCCTGGCAGCATCCCTTGACTCCGTTGACTTAGGGTCGTCAAAAGCCTCGGTAATCAGGTTAGAACAAACTGTACAAACCTGAGGGTCCCAATAGCGGAGATCACCTCTGGAGGCTGCGCATGCTGCGTGCCTCCTGCAATATTGATGTCCACATAAGTTCTTATTGCGGACATTACAGAACACACTCCCGCACTTCGGATGGTCCTCCTGTAAAGAGAAGAAAAATCCATGAGTATCAGGTGGAGGCTTTCACTTATGTTGAGACATTTAGCTTATATAGAATCGCTATAAAAGTTAGAAAGAAAGACACATACTTGTATTTCCTGCCCAGTCAATTGCTGAAACCTCCCAAGATATTAAAACTAAGGTAAATTCTATTCTTGAATACCTTACGTAATTTCCTAAATGGAAATTTAAGGTGTAGTTCACACCTTGAGATAACGTTATAATATGCGGGATAAAAAGAATATAGAAAGAACTTACTTTCTATATATTGTACGGTCTCAACAAAAGGCTGTACAAGATAACATAAAGTATGATGAAGAACTTTTAGTGTTATCACAAGCTCTGTACAGCAGTTTCTGCTAATGCAGTGTGTACTACACTACGAATACAGCAACTACTGTACATCGCATGTTGTTGTGCCGGCTAGCACGTGCCGGTACGTGCCGGCGTGCGCCTGCACGTGCCGGCCGGCAACTACCCCTGTATAGTTCAAAGATATACTATCTTTAACTAATAGGCGGCAGCCCACTGATTCGCGACTGTGTGCTGGCCGGCAATCATTGCCAGCCGACGGATGAAAACACTGAAACTCGGCTGCCGGCTGCTAATCATAGTAGCCAGCAGATTCGGGCTGTGTTTCCTCTGCCTTCAGGCAAAGGTAATAAAACCCGTGCCCGCCGACAGTAGCCAAGAACCAGAGAACCTCCACCTGCCCGGCTGTCTGCTGTGAAGCCGGCAGCCGGGTTAGGGGTGCAACACAATAGTCAGAGAAACAGAATGGATGTAAGGTTATAAGGCGGCATTGCCATACGACCTTCCATCCAGAAAGAGTGAACTTATGGAAGGGGAGAATGTAACATTCAGGCCTCCAAAGAATCCATGGTCTGCCGGGCTCTACCGGCATACATAGAAGGGAGACCAAGGGAGGTCTGGGGTTCACTCTGCAGAGACCTGAGCCTCTCCTCCATCCTAACCTATACTAGGTACGGAAGTAGGACTGCGGCCAAAGAAAATAAAAGAAAGAGAGATGGGGAAGGGATAAGGGTCCTATAGACTTCGTTCCAGCAGGAGACACACTCAGCCGTTAGGGAAGCTCATCCTAACCAAGAGTTGTCTATTAGGGAGGAAGACTGGCAATACTTGCTAACCTCCTCCCAACCAGAACAAAGTTAGGTGAAGTTATTTCGCCGGGCAACAGAGAAAACTCATTCTCCAGCCCGAGAAAAACAACACAGGACAGTCTGCTAGGCCACTAGAGGAAGGAATCATCCTTCCAACATGGACTAGGGAAGCAAAGCTTCCTGTGTCCGCCCCTAACCTAGCAAAGGAGACTCTTTCTCTATGCTAGGAAGAAGCAGACCACAGACTAGAAAATCTGATGTTCTGCCCTAACCCAAAAAACCAGTCACTCTGGTTATCAGGTCAGGACAGACATATCCTAGAATAGTTATACCTGAATTATTATACAGATAGAACCACTAGGATTAAGCCGAAGGCTTACAGAGGGAGAGAGGGATTGAACTTAGCCTCCGGAGGAGAAAAGAACAATCGGGGATGTGCGAAAGTATACTACTGTACCTAGAATACTATACTAAGTAAGATGAGAATCGATTACCTAAATCACCGAAACTCTCTCGTATACAATCTTGGAAAAAACATTCAACAATATCTTACATGTATAAAATATTTGCCTATAGCTTCAATAATATAACATTCGGAAAAACTTATATTATGCATGAAAGTACTAGTGCCAGACGTCTAGGCTACGAAGCCTCACGAAGGGCAAGATCGGTACCTCGACCCGTGTCGAAATCACCGAGCTAAAACTGACGGTATAATATAAGCATTACTAGCGGAGCTAAATAGCTAAATTATTAAAGGGTAACAAACCGGTAACGTCGCTCCAGCTAACTAAATGACCCATAAATAGCGAGTGATAGCATCCAGGATGCCTCCGGTAGGCAACAGCTCTTGTTTACGTTAAAATCACTTTTGATTTAATTCAAAACGACAAGAGCTCACATTTATACATAGTAAAGATAATACTCAACTTCCTAGAGGCAGAAGAGGCCGGAGAAGTCATCAAAATGTTGAATTAAATCCAAAATAACGAGAGAACACAAGGGAAAACACTGAGTAGTTGAGCTACATGAAAAGGAATAAAAAGGGCGCTACCGCCTTCATCAGATACACACTGGAAACGGAATAGGAGAGATGCCTTATGAGCAGCTCTCTTTTCATTCTCGTTTCAGATTCTTGTCACTACTCCCCCTCGAAGCGTTAATACTGTTCGGGGCGAAGATAGCTATATGACGTGTCAAGAATACGTCCTCTGATATTATGCGATATCCCTGTGAGATTATTTAGGGATATTCGCTCTTGGAGTTAGAATTCTGGATACCTTAAGGTAAAATTCTCTGAGAATATCACTGTAGTCAAATATACCCTAGAAAGCTACCTAATAGGAACTTCCATCAGGACGACATGGCCTGAGCCCATATATATATATATATATATATATATATATATATATATATATATATATATATATATATATACATATATATTTATATATATATATATATATATATATATATATATATATATATATATATATATATAT